>NC_070578.1:35392226-35692226 GCF_027409825.1 Scomber japonicus
GTTTTTAAGGGTGTTATGTGTTATTTAGGAGTTGTTTAAATTCCACTGACATTCAGATTTTCCAGTCTTTTATAGTGATTATTCAACCAAGGAAAGTTATTTTATATTTGTATTCAAAGTTTAAAACAGTGCATTTTAGTTAGGGATGGATAGGCGCTGATCCAGGATTGAGAGGAAATACAGAGGAACTGAAGAAGGAGGGGCAGATGGTGAATTAAAAGTTTCTCAGAAATTAGCTGCAGAACCAGCATTGAGAATACAAGAAATGTGTTTTTAGGGTGGAGACTGGGTGGAAGTTTAAAAAACAACAACTTTCTGATCAGTTATCAGCAAATCTGCAAAATTAAGACACAAAAGATAGAAAGAGAGAGAGAGAGAGAGCAGAGAGGAGAGAGAGAGAGAGAGAGAGAGAGAGAGAGAGAGAGAGAGAGAGAGAGAGAGAGAGAGAGAGAGAGAGAGAGAGATTTTTTTTTTGATTTTTGAAAAACCTTTATTTTCCAATAAATAAGGCCAATATCAACAATACATAATTAACAAATCAAGCCAGACAATAAAAGGTTTTTAAAATCTCATAAAAACTCGGAGTTAAAAATCATCTGCTCCTCAACAACAGAGCAGAGAGCTGCATTAAAACACCACTGAGACACAAAGCCGTCCATATTGTTCATGAGAGAGTAAAACCTGAAGTCCACTCTGACTCTGGCTTTCACCAACGCCTTGAACAGTGATAGCAGCTCACTTCCTGAAACCCCGTCTATCTGTTCTTCCTGCTTTTATATATGGCAAGTTTGGCTTGGCCCCACTACAAAGTTTAATAGCTGCCACTTCTTTGCGTTTTCTTTTTTGTATCCAGCACCAAAATAAAAGCAGTCTCACACCAACACTCACCACATTTTAAAAACACAGTTTTTAAAAACTCAAACAGAACTTTGAGTCTTTTGCAATCCAGGAAACAGTGAATGATGGTTTCTGGTTCTAGACAGAACGGACATGTTATGGATATTGTGGGATTGATTTTTTGAAACCAAGCTGTTTACAGCCAGCGCCCCCTGCAGGATTCTCCATTGCAGGTCACCTGACCTCTTGGTTAAAGGTGGTTTATAAAGTAGCCCTCCACACAGTTTACAGTGGTCCTGCACCTTTAGTCTCACTCTCCACACATTATCAGCTCTCCCGTTCAACTGCTTCTTGTTCAAAGCTTGAACACTGTACCTATAAAAAGCTTTTCCCGCTTAACATGTGGAGATCTGCAGGAGCAGCATTTTTATAGACCAACAATGGTCCCGTTAATCCATTATGTTTCTATTGTTAGGCCTAGTTCAGGAAAAGGATCTGTTCCATCAGGAGTGTCCAGTCCAGAAAAATAATCCTGTATCATTTCTTTTTCTGTGTTACTCAGTCTCTTAATCCACATATCCAAAATGTCTCTGGTGTGTCGATGTGATTTTAGTCCCAGCAGAGCAGCTACTGCCTCTACGTTGTCGAGACCTGGACCTGCAGCTTCCACTATAACGTCTCAGCTTCACTGTTCCAGCTGAAACCAACCGCTGAGTGAGACCAGGTCTACTGCTGTCCTGGATATCCAAGCGGGACCCGTAGATCAGAGTTCCTCCAGGAGCCAGAACAGTGAAGCTGCAGGTTCCAGTCTATCCCATTTAAAAAGAGTCCATGTTCTAAAAAGGCCCTGATAAAAAGGAGTCAGATCACACAAACGTATAAAACCACAATCCATTAAAAACAAGGATGCATCTAAAACCAGACCTGCAACTCCCCTTAAAATAATGTTCATGACTGGTTTCCAAACCACGTCGTCATTTCCTGTGAGGTAGCGTTGGATGAACTGTAATCTAAAAGCTGCCACTCTGCTCCCCAGGTGTACCAAACCCTGCCCCCCTTCTTCCTTTGGCAGGTAGAGTACACTCTGTGGCACCCAGTGCAAATTATCCCACAAAAAGTTTACCATAATGGTTTGCACTTTCTGCAGTAGCCCAGCAGGGGGCTCCATACATTTTAACTTATGCCATAATGTTGATGCCACCAGGTTATTAATAATTAGCACTCTTCCTTTGTACGACATGTGGGGTAACAACCATTTCCACTTGGCCAGCCTCCCCTCCCACCTTCTCTACACACCCCCTTCCCAGTTCTTACTGATAGTCTGGTCATCTCCTAAGTAAACTCCTAGGTACTTCAGGCCTCCCCTTCTCCAGCTCAACCCTCCTGACAGCTGAGGAAGACCTGCTGACCACCTTCCAACTGCTAAGCCTCACTCTTCTCACCAGTTTACTTTTGCAGCTGATAGTTTTCCAAAAGTTTCGACAATACTTCCTAATTTTGTGACATCGTCTTGATTTTTTATGATAACAATAATGTCGTCCGCATATGCAGACAAATTAAAACGTGTGTCACAACCAGATAAAAACAGACCATCAATAAAAACACGAACATTGTGCAACATAGGTTCAATGGAAAGTGCATACAGCATACCAGACATCGAACAGCCTTGTCGTATCCCCCTAGTCACTTTAAAAGGTTTACTCAACCCACCATTAATCTTCAGCACACTCTCAATGGTCTTCATACAAAACCTGATCTTGGCAATGAAAACCAGGGCTGAGGCCGAACCTTTGTAAAACTTTCCAAAGGTAACGGTGCTCAACCCGGTCAAAAGCCTTTTCTTGGTCTAGAGAAATCAGACCAAGATCAAAGCCCAATGAACCAGAGACTTCAAAAGATCCTAATTAATGACACATTGATCAACTATAGACCTACCGGGCACACAATACGTTTGAGTGTTGTGTATGATCCGGTCCCATCACCTTCTTCAGCCTGTTTGCAAGTACTTTTGACAGCAGTTTATAATCCGTACACAAGAGAGAGACTGGGCGCCAGTTCTTAATAGCCTGCAGATCTCCCTTCTTTGGCAATAGCGTTAAAACTGCTCTCCTGCAGCTCCCTTGGGGCAGAGACAAGTCACCAAAACTTTCAGTGAAGACTTCCAAGATGTCTCCCTTCAATTCATCCCAGAAAGTCTGTAAAATTCAGGAGGGAGCCCATCAATCCCAGGGGCCCTCCCCCCCTGCATGCTCTGCAGCGCAGTGTGCATTTCCTCTATGGTCAGAGGGCCCTCCAGTTCTTTGTTGGTCTCCTCTGAGACCCTGGGCAACCCACTGCAGAACATGTCAAACGCCCCTTCATCTTCCATATACTCACTGTTATACAGCTTAGAATAAAAGTCCACAGCTCTTTGGCGGATCTCCCCAGCTCCAGTCAGCAGGTGTCCCGCTGTCGAACGCAGAGCATGGATAAACCTGCCTCTGCCCATTCTTCTTCTCCAAACTAAAAAAAAACTGAGAAGGTGAGTCCATCAGGGCAGCACACTGATATCGAGACCGGATCAACGCCCCTTGTGCTTTAGAGCCCAGCAGGTCTGCCAGTACGGCTTTTTTAGTTTTGAGATCTTCAAAACAACCTCGATTTCCTGTGGACCCTGCAGATTTTGCAGCTCCACTATTTCAATCTCCAGATCTCTGATAGATTTGGTGATGTCACGAGAGACATTGAGAGTGTACTGCTGACAAAGCTGCCTGATTTCCACCTTCCCAACATCCCACCACTGCTTCAATGAAATAAAATCCTCTTTCCTAGTCCTAAAAACTCTCCAAAAAAATAAAAACGTTTCTTTAAAATGTTCATCTAAAACTAAAGCAGTGTTAAAGTGCCAATATGCAGATTTGTGCTTTACATTTGCAATAAAAACATTACATGACACCATGGGAATGATCGGAGAACCCCACAGGAAGTATTCTGCACCCTTTAAAAATGCTAAAATGATGCTTAAAACAATAAAAACGGTCTAACCGGGCCATAGATAAAAGCTTCTCCCTGGTCTGGACCCACGTGTACTGTCTGTGTGTTCCATGTATTTCTCTCCATATGTCTGTTACTCCTTGAGTTTCCTATCAAGCTGCATCATTGCTCTTTTTGAAGCAGCATGAGGTTCATGTGATTCTGTCCAGTTGATCATTTTCTGTACAGTTAAAATCAACCCCCTAAAAAATAAAAACTCTTCGGGCCCACACTGACTAAAACCACACCTAGTTCATTTAAAAACTGAACTCGGGCAGGTCCTGTGTTGGGAGCATATACGTTTATAAAAACAAAATTAAAAAGCTCGTATTTGGCTCTGACTACCATCAGTCTCCCCTTCACCACTTCTTCTACTATGTGAGACTGAGGTAGAAAATTCTTAGCAAAGAGGATCGCTACTCCTCCACTGATTCTATAAAAACTACTTAAAACTGCCTGCCCATCCCATTCCTTCCTCCAGTCAGTCTCATTTAAAGTGTCGCCTGTGCGTTTCTTGAAGAAACATTACATTAATGTTCTTCATTCTCATGAGTTCAAATAGACTCGCTCTCTTCTTCATGTCTCTGGCTCCATTTATATTAAGAGAGGAGATTGTGAACTCACTCATGGCTATGAATAAAAGAAGCACTACACACACTAACACAGAACAGAACACAGACTGTCTTATACAGCTTCTGATTCTCCATCATTGTTAAGTTTCATGAAGTTTCCCTACAAATTTTTTCAGTCTGTAAACTTCTTGGCGTGTATAGCCTCCATTTCCACTGCTGTTCATCTGAGTTCTGACTGAACGTAAGAACATCTTGCTATCTGTGAAGTAATCCTCAATTCTGACATTTTTCATATTCTTTGTTGTCCGCGAAATTTTTTAATTTGTTTTACTCCATATTTTTCCTCCTGTTGTGATCCAACAGACAACTGTGAGTCAGTGTAAGGCTGGCTACCTTCAGCACAGTCCTCCTCCTCCTCCTCTACCTCCTCTTCCACCTCCTCCTCCTCCTCCTCCTCCTCCTCCTCCATGCTAGATTCAGAGTTTTGTTGAACCTCTTTTTGCTTTTCTCTGACACTTGCTGCTCCTTTTTTAGCTTTTGGAGCCACTGTCACTATTTTTGTTCTTTCTTTTGAGAACAGGGACTTTTAGATCATTCTCCTCCAACATCTCTTCTTCACTGTCCCTCACTGTGTCTGCTGCTTGCCACTGTATTAACAGTGTTTAGTTCAGCCAGCTCTCCTCCTGCTGCACTTTCACCATCATCACTTTTGCTTTCCTCTGTCTGACTGACAGCTACTTCATCCTGTGTGTTTTCTGTATTCTGTTGGGTCTTTTCTGTCTCCTCAGCTTGTTTTTCAGCTGTTTCTCTGATTTCTCAGCATGGGAGATTTTATCAGGACAGGCTCTGACTAGATGGCCTTCCTTCCCACAGCCAAAACACTTTCCAGAGTTTACAAAAACTACATAATCAAAGTCCTCTACTTTCACGTTAAACACGAGGTTTAGTTCTTCATCCTTTTTATTGAGGATCATAAGAACCTGTCTTCTATGAGAGACAACATGTTTCAAAAGCGGAGATCTGCATCCCGACGGCAGCTTCCTGATCTTTGAAACGATCTTCCCGTGTCTTGTCAGTTCTCTTATCAACACGTCATCACTAATAAACGGAGGTATATTAGATATGGTGATCTGTTTTGCAGGTGTAGTGAGAGGAGACACGGCAACAAAGGTATCATTAATAATAATGCCGGTCTCGATCACTTTATTAACTTTATCTATACTTTCAACGAAGATCACCACAGCTCCGTTCATCCGCGCAGCAGATTTAATGCTGCTATGACAATAACCTCTCACTACTGCCAGACTACATTCCTCACTGAACACTGAAACCCAGCAGAGATTTTAAAACCATGTTTTCTACTAAGTTTGGTAAACTCCATGTCGGCGTTTACCGCACCGACCAGCGAATAACGCTGGCCGAAAGAAAAAAAAAATCCCCTACCTCCTATTTACACACCAAACCAACACCTACACTATATACAACTACACTATTTACAACATGTTACTAATAAGAAAACTAGATAAATAGAAAAAGATAGAAAACGCACTCACAACCGCTCTCACACCGCTCAGCACGCCTGCACTCACTCAGTCAGAGAGAGAGAGAGAGAGAGAGAGAGAGAAGAGAGAGAGGACGAGAGAGAGAGAGAGAGAGAGAGAGAGAGAGAGAGAGAGAGAGAGAGAGAAAAAGAAAGAGAGAGAGAGAAAGAGTGAGATCGAGAGTGAGAGAGAGAGAGAGAGAGAGAGAGAGAGAGAGAGAGAGAGAGAGAGAGAGAGAGAAAGAAAGAGGAAAAGAGAGAGAAAGAAAGAAAGAAAGAAAGAAAGAGAGAGAGAGAAAGAGTGAGAGAGAGAGTGAGAGAGAGAGAGAGAGAGAGAGAGAAAGAGGAAGAGAGAGAGAAAGAAAGAAAGAAAGAAAGAAAGAAAGAAAGAGAGAGAAAGAAAGAAAGAAAGAAAGAGAGAGAGAGAAAGAAAGAAAGAGAAAGAAAGAGGAAGAGAGAGAAAGAAAGAAAGAGAAAGAAAGAGGAAGAGAGAGAAAGAAAGAAAGAGAAAGAAAGAGGAAGAGAGAGAAAGAAAGAAAGAAAGAAAGAAAGAAAGAAAGAGAGAGACCAGACGAAAGAATCAAATGAAGGGTGTGGCCTGTTTGACAGATTGAATAATAATGACTTACTAAATATAACTTTAGACCTAAAGACACTAATCCTAAATGGTTAATAAATGGATTCCCTGCAGCTCTTTCCAGAGGAGACAAGAAAAGAAAGGAGATGAAAATATGAGGTTGAACAGAAAATTGGAGGAATGAGATAAAGGAAATGTTATCTTGGCAGGCTAAAGAAAGGAGGGATTTTTTTTAATGGTGGATATTTTTTATCATGATTTAAATTAAAAGTTCAAATAAAAAGATACAATTAATGTGATTAATGGTTATTTTACTTCACTTCTAGGAATAATCAGGCAGTAATTAAACTTAACCCTCCTGTTGTCCTCAGGTCAAGAAAGGACAGAAGGAAGGAAGGAAAGGAGTAAGGAGGAAAAGAGGAAGGTAGTAAGGAGAGAAGGAAGGAAGGAAGGAAGGAAGGAAGGAAGGAAGGAAGGAAGGAAAGAAAGAAAGGAGTAAGGATGAAAAGAGGAAGGAATCTAGGAGAGAAGGAAGTGAAGAAGGAAAAGAGGAAGGAAGGAAGGAAGGAAGGAAGGAAGGAAGGAAGGAAAGGAGTAAGGACGAAAAGAGGAAGGAATCTAGGAGAGAAGGAAGGGAAGAAGGAAAAGAGGAAGGAAGGAAGGAAGGAAGGAAGGAAGGAAAGGAGTAAGGATGAAAAGAGGAAGGAATCTAGGAGAGAAGGAAGGGAAGAAGGAAAAGAGGAAGGAAGGAAGGAAGGAAGGAAGGAAGGAAAGGATGGAAGGAGGAGGGAGCAAAGAAAGAGGGGAGGAGGGGAAGAAGGAAGGAAAAATTAAAGAAAGAGGGAAGAAGGAAGGAAAGAAGGAACAGTCAAAAAAGAGATGGGGTCAATTTGACCTGGGAGGCCCTGACGACACAAGGGTTAAAAAGAAAAAGGTAATTGGAAAAGGGAAATTTTAAAATGCAAAGGCTTCAATGGAAATATAGAAAATGACAATGGAAATAAAAAAAGGGAAAATTTAAAACAGATATTTCAAAATAGGAAAAAATAAAAGAGTTTAAAAAAAATCATTGGGTGATAAAAGGATAAAAGTGGTAATAGTAACAACGGATAATAGTTAAAGTAATTTTATTTTTAACAATCAGTGAAGCAGACGGCTGTTTATTAAGTGTGGATAAGAACAAAGATTCATTCATAGTTATTTTTATCCAAATTAAATTAAAATATGCTGTAACTCTGTTTTTCACTTACTGAAGGGAAAAATAACATCTGCCTTTAGATACAATTCGAGGCAGTGTTTTAAATCAACTTTATTCTTTAAAAAAATTAGGCAGGATTTAACTTCATTTATTATACAGTTTAGTTTTTGTACTGTATTCTTTTCACCTCGGACTAAAGGAATTTCCTCTGTTGGAGAGTAAAGTGAAATTTGATTTGACGCTGCTATATTTATTACTACTGTTTGTTTTCTGGTTTCTATAACGATGCCATAATCACAGTTTGGTATTAAATTAAAAGACATAAGAGTTATTCCAGCTGCTGAGATATTATTAAAATGTGTTTCATATGTGCACAAATCTTTAGTTCGATTCACAAAGAAAAAATTAAGTAGTTATAGTCTGTACAATCACACAAGCATTTTGAGATGAAGTTGATTTAAATATTGAAAAATTAAAAATGAACAATAATAGGAAACTCCTAGTGGATATTGTAAATGATAAAAATGCACATTACAGCGATGCACACTGAGTCCAAAAAAGAAGTTTCGGAGATTTTAATGAATGAATGAATACTACAGCGGCTTTACACGCGCCCATAGGATGTATGTGTACACTTGGCGAACGTGTATCAAAGCAAACAAAAACGATAATGAAATGCAGTCAACAAAACTTACGGCTACCTAGACTCGCCTCCTTCCCAGTGCAGGTGAAGCAGGTTCTGATATAACTTACCAGCTGTTAACTACAGTGCCCACGTGACCCCAAACACTGCATATCACCATGGCAACAAGACAAAACTAATTAAACACAGAATAACTAATAAGCAAATCAATATATGGCTCCTACATGTTCTTTTGGCAAAAGCAAAGCTGTCCTTACCAGAGATAAGTTTGACTTGAAGCTTTTTTTTTCCTGTTTATGAATAGATATATTTACATTCAGTCATCCTCAAACTGCAGAGATAGTTTTAAGTTTAGTTGCATTGTTGACAGTCATGTTTGCTGGCCACCAACTGTGAAATCAGTACTATAGCTTGAAACTGTTAAAGTAGACATTCAATCATAAATTTGCTCTCCCTAGCACAACATATTGTCAAAAACCCCACAGGGTAACTTAAAAGACTGTGTAAAGTGACATTTTCTTCTAAACATATTAAATAGGTCATAAATGTATTTCTAAAAAAGGTGTAAAAAGCATTTCAACAATTTAGATTTGAATTGTGGAGCTAGGCTTCACAAACTGATCACTTCAAGATTTCTGTGTTCAGGATTTAGTGGGCGGGTCTGAAAATCACAATCATAAACCCTCCCCTGCTGCTGTTGAGGTATAAATACATTCAGTGCACACTACTACTATTCAGTCTACAGTTAGCCAGTTAGCTGAGTTAGCAGTCGAGCTAGCCGCCGAGCTAGCTGCTGAGTTAGCCGCCGAGCTAGCTGCTGAGTTAGCCACCGAGCTAGCAGCAGAAAGCTCTCAGACGTAGTGTCCATGTTTCTGGAAGACGTGGTGACTTTGATTGACAGGTGTCACTTGGTAGGGGGCGGGGCTTCAGCGGACTCGGCGGGCACTCCCACAGCGTTTGGTAGCAGAGAAAGAGGCTGATTTTTACACAACTTTGAAGCCTAATTTCATATATTTGGTTTGATTTTTTTAATCATTCAAATTTGGCAGGGTGGTTAACAACACACTTTTCTGTGGTATGTCAAACTCAGAACACATATTTATTCTTACTTTACACAGACTTTAAAGCCACTATGTGAATGATTCTTAAAAAACTTTAGCACCCCCCAGTGGTCGTGTGACAGACAGCACTGCTCCGCCAATATCAATATTTAATGTTTGGTATAATAATACATTTAATTCATAATATGCTTTTCAGCACTCTTAAAGACACTTAACACATCAACTTAAAAATAGACAAAGTAGCAAAAGACATGACATCACATATTTGAGAGGGGGTGGTGGGTTGTTTACCGATCTGTCGTTATTGAAATGCGGTTATTGCGTGGGTCTCGTTGAGCATTACAGATGACTATGTCACAAACGAGGTCAAGATGAGATTTCACAATGTGTTGAAATTCAGCAAAACAGGCTGATTGGCTTTTGATTTTCTTGCATCATGCAAACTTCTCGCAGAAAGTTGGAGCATTTTCAACTCCAGCAGATGTTTCTCCTCAGTTGAGGTCACCTGGAATAACCCTGCCTCTGCTCTCTCCATTGACTTTGCATTGTAACACACAGATGATCCATCACCCTTCTTAGTTGTGTCACAGTTATGTTGACAGGTATCTTACTGTTTTTATTACACAATTTAGGAACTTCAGTCCGAGTTTCAGGATGAAGTTTTCAGCTTTGTTTTCCCCTCTGGGCCCAAACACCCATCAGTCTCTCTCACTGACTAAAATGTTGCCAGGTGTCCCGTAAAGACGCCGTCACGAAGAGGAAAGCAGCCGCTTGTCGATCCGCTCCAGACTAATGAGGGAATGGATTCAAGGTGAGTGACGTCAAGCGGGAGCATTCAACAGCTAAAGCCAAAAAGAAAAGTTGGAGGTGCTTGTTAAAGGTGACACAGCTTGAACGGAAAAATGTCTTTGTTTCAGTCTAACAATTGAGTAATGTAGTCAAGCATTCATAAAAACCTGTTGCAGGAAGTGTTGAAATGCGAACTCACTGGATGGAAAACCAGCTTCATAGCGACTTAAAAATGATGTCAGGTGGCTGTTGAATACAAAAGAAATAGGAGGATTTGTTTCTGCATGGTTTGTATTAACTTTAATGAATATCAGCCCCTTCTCTTTTCAAAGTAATCCTTGTTTCTTATTACTTTTCACCTGCCTAAAATAGCTTTAAGCCATGCGAGTGCAAATATAAAAAAGGTACCATTTGAGGTGCTGGAAGGTTTCACAGTGTGCCAACGGTGCAATGAAAAGAGAGAGAGAGAAAAGAGAATTATATCATCTGGTATATTAGGAATAATTATGTTGCTATGCAGTGTGACGTGCTGTGCGGTTGGTGTATAAGCAGATTTTTATCTCCACTGTCCGCCTGTACTTGCAGTATGACTTCATATGATAACGTTACCCTGCTGAATGGGTGGTCCACCACTTTGGTCCAGATTGAAATCATAAATATCTCCACAATGTTTGGATGGATTGCCGTGAAATTTAGTACACACATTCATAGATCCCAGGACTTCTGGTGATCTTTGTTTTTCCCACCACCGTAAAGCTAATTTATGGCTCAGAGTGAAATATCGACGACTATCAGATGGATAAAATCGTAATAACTTTGGCGATCCCTTAACTTTTAATGTAGGGTCATCTTCAGGTCCAAATTTGGCTAATTTATGACCAAATATCTACAGATTTAATGATATTTCCACCCACCTCAGCTTTACTTTAGATCAGGGGTGTCAAACTAATTTTCATTCAAGGGCCACAAACAGCCCAATTTGATCTCATGCGGGCCGGATCATTAAAAGGAAGGAAGGATGGAAGGAAAAAGAAGGAGGAGAAGGAAGAGAATACAGGAAGGAAGGAAGGAAGGAAGGAAGGAATGAAGGAAGGGAACACAGATGAAAGGAAAGAAGGATGGAAGAGAAGACAGGGAGGAAGAAAGGTAGGAAGGATAGACTGAAGGAAGGAATAAAAAGAAGGAAGGAAGGAAGGAAGGAAAAGAAGACAAGGAGGAAGGGAGGAAGAACGATAGGAAGGACAGACGGAAGGAAGGAAAAGAGGAAGAAGGAAACTGGGCCGGATTGGACCTCTCAGCGGGCCGGTTCTGGCCCACAGGCCGCATGTTTGACACCACTGCTTTACTTTAGATGTTTAATACTGCAAAACACTGTAGCTGTGGCTGAAATCACTCTCTTATTCACTCATTCATTACTCCCTATATAATAAACACTAAATAGTTCATTCTGTAGTGAGCAGCAAATCAAGATTTCGGACATTCACTAATCATTGTCATTTTGTCACTGTCAACTGTAGAGTCATGTGATTGTAGGTTTTCATATCTTTAAAAAGTTGAGCATTGCATTGTGGTGTTGTTAGCAGAAACTAGTTTACAAGTAATGGACTCTACTCTTTTTGTTCCATTATGATATCAGACGCAGCCTGTTTGTAAGTACGGCCTCACTGAGTTGCTATCATTGCTGTTCACTCTTGTTTTCTTCTTATCAGTTGCTACGACAGTAAAGAGGAAAATCTGTTGAGGTCATACGTTCAACACGTCTCCTGTAATAAATTTTAAAAAATGCCTGAGTGACTGAAATGTTTGGGTTTTCCTATGATAGCGATCCAGGATGAGGATATGTAGTCTGAGGGTGGTGGTGGATCAGGGCTGAAGAAAGGGCTCTGTGTTACATCACACAGCTGTAGTCCTCCAGTGTGTCTGCGTCTGCATTCATCTACAAAACAAAAACTGTGACCTCAACTTTTCCAAAGGTGAGGGTGAGAATGACTCATGTTATCCTCCCCTCCACTACGGAGTCAATAATCCAATTTTAATCTCCCTTTCACTCAAAGCTATTTTTTTGTCTGTGTATCCAAACCCGATGTATCTTCCTCCTCTGTGCCATAGATCTCCGTTGTTGTCCAAAAACTATTAAAAACACATCAATGAAACCACACAGCTGCACTGGGCGACATGTTCCTTCACTATGAAGAGTTTGTAAATGTTAATTTATTTAGAAACATCTCCAAAGAATAACAGGAATCAACTTTTTTAGTCTTTGGAGAGTAGTTCTGTGTAAGGCAGATGTCTATTAGCATGTACAGGAAGTGGGCTCTGTTTATAGAGACAGTTTCTAAACAAACTAATGTGCCAAAACTCTTCTTCAGGCTTTGGATACACACACAATACTGTGTTTGTTAGTAGATCAATTGGTTGTTTGTTTGAATCTGCACAAGAGGGTTGTTAATAATAAGAAAACATATTAGTTCTCCGGCCTTATTAAGAAAATACACAATTATTTTGCTGAAATTAAACATGAAAAAGCAAAAGCTGTTTCTGTTTTACCAGTAGCATTGTACACTGGTCGTTACTGTGCCAACTGGAAGGGTCAGAGTTCAGATTTCTCTTTCCTGTTGACCTCTGGGTTTGAGTAGTAAAGGATGTGTTTTTTGGTACTGTGCTTAAAGATTTAGGAGTATTATCTCTAGAGAGGAGTTAAAGATATTTTCATATCTCATCACCACAGACTGCAGCGTAGTAAACAAGAACTCCACTTTCACTGGTTGGGTGTAGTTCACTATGTGCATTTGAAACAGCTGTATGTGTGTGTGTGTGTGTGTGTGTGTGTGTGTGTGTGTGTGTGTGTGTGTGTGTGTGTGTGTGTGTGTGTGTGTGTGTGTGTGGGGATGGGTCTCAGAGTTTCAGCAGCCTGGCAGAAGCACAAATGTCTGCCACCTGGTGGTTATTTAATAGTACTGCATGCTGCCTTGAAATTGAATGAGCTGATACATTCTCACACACACACACACATACATGCATACATGCATGCATACACACACACACATACAACACACACACACACACACACACACACACATACATAGATACATACATGCATACACACACACACACACACATACATACATAGATACATACACACACTTAGAATTAAGTTGTAAACAGAATTTGATAATTTTATCATCTGTACTTTGATACATGAAACCTGTCTACACTGTTAAATAATGATAATACTGTGTAATGTTTGTGAAATGTTGAGTTTTTCCTTCTTTTTTAAAGAAAATCAGTTTTATGAATTGCTGTTTTTTATTACAACTCCAAACCAGCTGCTGTCACACATTCATATAATTTTCATAAGCTACCGACTGGACTGAAATGAAAGAAACTCTCAACAGTTTCACACACCAAAAAAAAAATGTATTTTGCTCTACACATACAGTAGTAGTTAGATTTCCAAAAAATCCCACTCACACCAGCAGCATCCCATTTAGAGACAGTCTGCCTGGCGGAGGTTCTCCATCAGTCTCTCATAACAAGCACATGACACATCTGTGAAACATTCATGACTGAACAGCTGCCAGCTTCATTAAACAGCAAAGGGATTAAAGACAAATACAATCTCACTAACTCATACATACAACATATACTTCATTCAGCTTTTTAATACACCCCAGATCTCTTTGATCTTGTTTTCATTTATTTTTCGTCCATTAAAAAAAAATTAGAATCTAAGATCTTCGTGTCCGTCTCAGACTTTTCACTCCTAAGATAGCCATAGAGGAATCCCAATGGCTTCTCAGCACACTGACGCTTCTGTTATACTAGACACGCCTTGCATGTGTGTGTGTGTGTGTGTGTGTGTGTGTGTGTGTGTGTGTGTGTGTGTGTGTGTGTGTGACTTAAGACACTTTAGGGGACACAGGCCAGACTTAGTACCAGTTGATTGGGGCCAGCTTGTGCAACTGGGGACAAAAGTTGTGTCTCCAATTGGTAAAATGCTGATTTTTGAGTCAGTGGTTAAAGTTGAGGGTTAGGTTTAGCCAAGTAGTGGTTCTGGTTAGGATAAGTCCCGTGGATATGGATGCAAGTCTTTGTGGCTCCACACATGACTTTCTATCTTGAGAAAACGAATTTCAGTTGGAAACCAGTGTTGTGAAGACGTTGTGGCTGCTCCTCACACCTTTGAGGTTTAAGACTTGGTTTTAAGGGTTAGGGTTAGAGTTGGGTTAAGGTCCAGTTTAGGGTAAGGTTTGGGTTTAGGCATTTAATTGTAATGGTTAAGGGTTAGGGTAAGGGGCTAGAGAATGCATTATGTCATCACAAGTGTCCTCACAAGGATAGACAAAGAGGTGTGTGTGTGTGTGTGTGTGTGTTTATCCTACTTTCTAGGACACATTTCAGATTGAAGACCAGTTATTTGGGGACAGCTTGTCAAATGGGAGACACAAGCCATGATGTCCTCATTTATTTGGGAAAAGGCTGTTTTTTTGGATCAGTGGTTAAGGTTAGGATTAGGTAACTAGTGGTTATAGTTAACTCTCCAGGAAATTAATATAAGTCAGTGTAAATACCCCAAAAGTGACAGAGGTAAGATTGTATATGTATGTGCGTATCTTTCTATTGTTAAGAGAACCAATTTCAGCTTATAACCAGTGTTGTGAGGACATTTTGGCAGTTTCTCATAACTTAAAAGGGCAATTAGGAAGTTAAGACTTAGTTTTAAGGTTAAGGTTAGAATTAGGTTTAGGTCCAGTTTAGGGTAATGTTTGGGTTTAGGTATTTAGTTGTGATGGTTAAGGTTAGGGTAAAGGACTTTTGGGGACATATTTTGGATTAATAACCAGTTAGTTGGAGACAGCTTGTCAAATTAGGGACAAAAGCCAGGTCCCCATTTGGGAAAAGGCAGATTTTTGGGTCAGTGGTTAAGGTTAGAGTTATTGTCACAGTTGGAAAAACAAATGTAGGTCTATATCCCTAAAAGTGATCTACTGTAGGACAACATGTGTGTGTGACTTATCCTCCATTCTGGGACACATTTCAGAGTAAAGACCAGTTAATTGGGGACAGCTTGTCAAATTAAGGACAAAAGCCACATCCTCAATTGTTAAAAAGCAGATTTTTGGGTCAGTGGTTAAGGTTAAGGTAAGTCTCCAGGAAATTAATGCAAGTCTATGTCCCTAAAAGTGACCTAGGACATTGTGTGTGTGTGTGTGTGTGTGTGTGTGTGTGTGTGTGTGTGTGTGTGTGTGTGTGTGTGTGTGTGTGTTTGACTGCCAACACTGAAACCCACTCGTCCAGCTGACTGCAGTGATTTACAGTGAGTATGTTTCCCTGTGCAGCAACACTGATCACTGGCAAGAATCAGTTTCATGCAGTGTTTCCATTACAACATGGACACAGTTCACCGTGAGTTATGAACGGGTTTCTGGAGTGTCTGTTTCCATGTTCCATCGCTCCATCCAGCTCTTTTCTTAGCAAGCAAACAGCATGAAAAGTGAAACATGGCTATATAAAAAAAAGAGAGATCAGCCGCTTGTAGATTGTTTTATCGATCATACCACCTCTAATTTTCATTTTAAAAAGGTTAGTTTTTGAAGTTAATTTCACCTAAATAAAGGAAACTAGACAAGCAACCCAAGATTTCAAATAAACAATAAATTAAAATTAATAAGTATGATTGAGCATTAAACGCAAACAAACAGTAGGAAATAATTGATAGATACGGTAAAGTTAAGATTTTGGATGCAAAACATTTTTCGCACATAGATTGTGTGTTATGTCATATTTCTGTCTTTGTGCTGTTTTTATAAAACACAAGAGGGAAACTCTAAAACAAAAAAGAAAAAAAATATTTAACAGCAACCTGTCTTTCCAGAAATGAGTTCCAGTTGTTTTGGAGAGGCCACAGACCTGTCAGGAGGTTTCATGGGGACTATTATAGTTTTCCATGAAAGATGAAAACAGTGAGGAACAATGAAAGAATGTGTGTTTCTTTCTGTTATTTGTGTGAACTAACCACCTAAAAATGAAGGATTCACAGTATTTCAAATCTGTCTTAAACAGTCAAAGTGTCCAAAGAACATTGAAACATGTTTTTTCATGCTGTAATCATTCCTCCTGTTCATACTGACTATTAGAAGATCCCTTCATAATTCATTTACAGTGTAAGTGATGGAGGACCAAATCTAGTCCTCCTCCTGTCTGTGTGTAAGAATGTATTTAAAAGTTGATCTGAAGCTAATATGAAGCTTCAGCCGTCCAAATGAGTCAAATCAAGTAGATATGTCTCAATGTTACAGTCTTTTTTAATGCCAAAGGAAACACTAAGAGAGACTTTGATTCAAAAAGACTGTAAATGTGGCAGATATCCTTGATATGATTAACCCTAACCTTCATATAAGCTTCACATCTACTTTTAAATGACTGTGGTGGAAACACTGTAGATTTTTGGCCCCCATCAATTACATCTCTAAATAGCATATTTGTTTGCTGGAAAAAATGTTTGAGATTTCAAAGCTTGTTTATGAAAGGGAGAACTAAAGGTTGATAATTTTCTTGTGTAATAATTTAGTCCATGAAATGTAATAAATAACCCAATAAAACCAAAAAGTTTAACAATTTCTCAGACTTTAATTAGCTTGTTTTGTCTGACAGTTCAAAACCATAATAAATTTATTGGATATACTATATACTAATATATATATATATATATATATGACAAAGAGATAAATCAGCACATTTGAGAACCTGGAGCTTTATTTAGCATTCCTGCCTGAAAATGATGAATCAATTCGTTGATAAACTTTTTGTCTATTGACTGATTGATGACACAAAGAGACTTTATCACAGTTGATAATTAATGTTTTAAATAGTACTTACAAAGCTGAGCGTTATATTTAATGAGCTGATACATAAATAAAGTGTTAGATATATTGTTAAATATAAAGTTGAGTTAGATCTACTATGTTTTCAATGGTTATTCCACAGTATGTATTGAAAACCTTTTGTATACCAATAATCTAAAGAGACTGTCCACCTCATTTGTGAGCCTGTTGGACGGAGGGTTGCATGGCAGTGATGTCATCAGTACTTTCTGTAACACAGGAAGTTTCTTTTCTCCGTACAGTCTCTGATCTCCATGCCGCCGTTCCCATTCCTAGAGAAGGCTCCACATCGCTGCTTCAGAGGGGGGCAGAGGGGCAGGTCAGAGTACGACATAGCTGCTTTATTCACCCACAGCCACTGACCGGCTAGGAAGCGCAGGCCTACCCACACCTGGGAAGAAGAAACAAACCATAAGACTCTGGTGATGAGTAAATGATACTTCGCTGTTCTTTTACCTTTTGTTGTCATCTTTGTCACTCAGTGCTCATCACCGTATATTCTCTGCTTGCCTTGTGATTAACGGGTAACCTGTCCATGGTGTACCCATGTTAGTTAGGATAAGCGCTAGTCTTCCTGCAACCCTGCATTTATTTATATATATAAAATACTACTCAGTATTTCTAGAGAGAAGTAGAGGCGTTTTGTAGGAGAGTCAGTTGGAGCTTCTAGGTGCTGCCAGGCGGTTCCAGTCCTCTGAAATGAGGTCAACACGGAAGTAACTTAGAGCTGCATTCTATCAAAAGGCCACCAGGGGGCGACCGTCTCTATACAAGTCAATGGAGAATTCACCAACTTCTCACTTGATTTCTAACCTCAGTAAACGTTTTCAAAATGTGTTTATGGTCTCAATCGCTAGTTTAAAGCCTTCTTCAATGTAGTATGATGTTCATTTGGGACATTTTGACCTCCCTGATTTTATATTTGAGGATAAAACAGGGTATGCATTAGGGTGTGGCTACGTCCTGATTGACAGGTTGATTGACCAATGTCCTCAAGATCCAGCCCTGGCAACCATAGCAACCTCCCCGCTCCGCCCATCGCTCCGCCTCATGCCCATATAAGTAGAACCCGTGTTTTTATTTTTCCCAGCATGCACCTGAAATTTTCAAGATGGCGCTGCCTAGATTCGAAACTAGCTGCCGAGCAGCAGTCCACAAACCAATGGGTGACATCACGGATGTTACGTCTATTTATTTTATACAATCTATGGGTGCTGCATGACTTTCTCACGTAGCACCTATAAAACAAATTTCATGCCAGCATTTCTTATAAGAGTTGCAGAATATATATAAGACACACCCTGTCAGTGATGGCCTCCTGGATCTTGGTCTTCACGTAGCTGTAGTCCTCTTCGGGCTGCATGCTGACCAGGTCGTAGCGTAAGTAGGTTTGACTGTCCAGGGATCGGCAGTGTTCGAGCGCCTCCTCCCAGGTCTTCTCCTCCTTTACCAGGACCAGGTTGTCCCAGAAGCAGATGAAGGGAAACCGGTCGGTACAGTTTTGGGTGGCCATCTGTTTATACACAGAGGAGATGGTGACGCAGTTCCCTTTGTCCTCCGTCTCGCCTGCTGACCAATTTCTGTAGCCAGACACCCCTGAGCTCCATTTCCATGCCTCACCTGCAGACAGATGAAGGTTCAGCATAACAGATGAGGTGGTTCTCTTAAGCCGTTTCCAATTTGTTTCCACAGCTTTTGTTTTATAATTACAATACATGAGCTAACGATATGTAATGTCAGAGGTGACGCTTGTAGTTATGAACCTACAGAGAATTATCAGTGACTCTCCAGCTCCTCTCGGCCTTACTGAGCTTTATAGTGAGTTGCAGCTCATTGTTGAGCTGTCGCGGCTGCAACTGTAGGTGGTTTTGGTTCACTCTCAGTGTTCTCATAGCGTCTTTTCAGAGAAAAATCTGTTTAAAACAAGCCACTGTACACTACCTGCTCAGCACCAAACAGCAAACAGACACAGTTAGCTGTAGATTAGCTGGTGAACATAGTGGAGCCAGATTTCCTTCAGGAGTTGATTGAGAGCAAAATAGCGAGAGTGAGTATTGGAGGTATATTCAGCAGATTGACAGAAACACGACTCCAAATGAATGATAATGTTCCTTCGTAACTGCTGGATGTTTAAATAAGCAACTGTTTACCCAAAAAAAGTTCAACATCTAAGCGAGTGTTATGTTGACTACTCATTTCTGTTGTCCCCATGTGTCCAAAACATTTTTTTAATGTTCATGTCCTATCAGAATGATGACAAATATAATAACATATTATATAACTTGAAATTGTACATTGCATCCACTTTCAACATCTAAGTTTCAGTTATGACTTGGACCTTCAGATTTCCCTGAAAGCTCTGATATATCAGCCTTGGTGCTTCTTGGTACAGAAGTTCCTGACAAATCAAGAAAATGGGAATGCCTCACATAGATCAGTTCATCATTCAATGAGATTAAACCCATATTTACTGGTGATGGTGTTATATTGACAATACATACTATTTCAACCCTCACTCAATGACCTTTGTAAATCACACAACAATCACTAGTCCTGTTACATGAACACTCGCATGAGAATCTGTTTCTCTACCATCCATACCATATGACATGAACAGGGGAGGGACTTACTATTTGAGATGGTGCCATCCTAGAAAAAAAAAAACAAATCTCACCCATGCATAAATGACTGGACTGAATAGAGTAATATAAAAAAACCCACAAGCTCTGATTATGAGTCGTTACCATCTTTGTGTAGCCCAATCCAGACTGGAAAGTCTTGTTTTGTGACAGCTGAGAGTACGCTGTCAGCCCTTGTTAAAGACGCCAGATCAGCGTATTCATTCTTGCAATACTCCTCAGCCTCACTCCACGTCTTCGCCTGCGGTATAAATGCGTGCTGAATGTTATATCTGTCCTTGGTACAGATGAAGAAGGAATATTTTTCTTGACAATTGCCGCTGTAAAGCCTTTCAAGAGAAACAACAAAACAAGCAGGAAAATATTCCAGTGTTAATTATGTTAACGCTTAAAAGGAACATTTTTAGTTAGTTTTTTTACTACAAATTAATTATTTTCACTTATTGCCGTCTATTTTCCTGAATATACTACTACATCTAAAGAAGAATAAATATGAAACACAGCAGCATGCTTATGTAAATGTTGACCAGTAATATAAAGTAGATTTGAATTAAATCTGCTCAACATGCAATAACACAGTCTTACAGTCTTAAACAGTCTCACATTACTTTTTGTCGAGGCTGACCAAGGCACACTCGTCGTTGCCATACGGCTGTTTTTCCCCCCAGGGTACGAGGTTGGACCTTTGTCTATTTGACCAAACCCAGTGACTGCCATCTTCGGGTTGACGAAGGCCGATCCATGCATGATAATTTGTCAGGGACACACTGTCTGCATCTGACTGCTTGTAGAAGACAGCCAAGTCGCCATGGGCGTTTGAGCTTATTGGACATTTAAAGAAAAAGAGAGACTTTAATTTGCAGAAAAGACATGAGTAAAAACAAACATCCCTGGTTCGATTCCAATCAGGGACCTTTGATGCATGTCATAACTATCTCTCTCTCCCTTGTCTCTTTGCTGCTCAATGTCCAATTAAAGAATTAAACAATCAACAATCAAGGCTACTGACATTCCCATCAGCCTCAGCTCTACTTTATGATTATTGCGATTTAGCAAAATGTTAACATGCTATCATCAACATTTCACATTGTGAGCATTAGCATCCCGGTGTTTGCATTGAGGTGCAGATTCACAGAGCTCAACAAGCTGATAAAGTGAACTTCTATAATCTTTCTGTTTACACTGCAGCTTTAAATCACCTAACAGAGACCACGCTTCTTAACCCTCCTGCTGTCCTCAAGCCAAGGAAGGAAGAGAAGAAGGGAGGATGGAAGGGAGGAAGAAAGAAGGGAGGATGGAAGAAAAGGAGGGAGGAAGGAAGGAAGGGAGGAAGGAAAGAAAGGAAGGACGGACGGAGGAAAGAAGGAAGGAAAGTAGGAGGGAGGGAGGAAAGAAGGAAGGAGGGAGAAAAGAAAAGAGGCAAGGAGGGAGGGAAAGAAAGGAAGGAAGAAAGGAAGGAAAGAAGGAAGAAAAGGAGGGAGGAAGGAAGGAAAGGAGGGAGGAAGGAAGGAAAGGAGGGAGGGAGAAGGGAAGGAAAGAAGGACAGAAGGAAGGAAAGAAAGAAGGAGGGAGGGAGGGAGGCCAGACGGAAGGAAGGCCAGACGGAAGGAAGGAAGGAACAGTCAAAACAGACAGGGTCAATTTGACCCGGGAGGACGACACGAAGGTTAAAGAAGTCATGCTTTTCTTCACCTTCATCACTCCGTATCATTCTGGTTTTAAAATCTTTTCACTTATTTGATGTAAAGTCAAATATTACATGCACACTTTGCTTTGTATAATCATAAATGAAAACTTCTAATAGCTTTTGATAATAATGTGAATAAGAAGTGAACCCTACTTCCTGCAGAAGCTCTGCGCTTGGTCCCATGTACGAGAAAAATGGATGTACTTATACTGTCTGTGCACCACTGATCCCAGTCCAGACATGGTACAGCTCAAGAGGAGGATGACGATGGGTCCTGAGATGCAGCTCTTCATCATAATTCTGTTAAGGAAGTAACAGAAAGCAGCATAGTTAACCCATAAGAAACTGACTTTTAATAACTTTATTAAATCTTTCATAAGAAATGCAACTCAAAGTGCTCTACAACAAAAGAAAATTACATAAAACCAAGTGCTTCACATTAAAAAAAGAACATAAAAGGAGGATGGAGGGAAGAAGGAAGAAAAGGAGGTAGGAAGGGAGGAAGGAAGGAAGAAGGAAGAAAAGGAGGGAGGAAGGAAGGAGGGAAGGAAGGAAGGGAGGGAAGGAAAGTAGGAGGGAGGGAGGAAAGAAGGAAGGAGGGAGAAAAGAAAAGAGGCAAGGAGGGAGGGAAGGAAGGAAGGAAGGAAGGAGGGAAGGAAGGGAGGAAAGGAAAGAAGGAAGGAAAGTAGGAGGGAGGGAGGAAAGAGGCAAGGAGGGAGGGAGGGAAGGAAAGAAAGGAAGGAAGAAAAGGAGGAAGGAAGGAAGAAAGGATGGAAAGGAGGGAGGGAGGAAGGAAGTGAGGAAAGGAAGGATGGAGGAAAGAAGGAAGGAAGGTAAGACGGAAGGAAGGAAGGAAGGACGGAGGAAGAAAGGGAGGAAGGGAGGGAAGGAAAGAAGCACAGAAGGAAGGAAGGAAAGAAAGAAGGAGGGAGGGAGGGAGGAAGGACAGAAGGAAAGCAGCATAGTTAACCCATAAAAAGGAACATAAAAGGAGCAAAGAGAGTATGGACCAAAACAAGTACATAGTAAAAGTAATAAAGAAAGAATGAAAACTACATAAAATCAATTTAAATGCAACTATTAAAAGAAGTGCAATGTTTAAAAAAAAAGAGGAAAGAATTATATAAGATGGTATATAGTGCAAAATAACAAAAAAGTACATAGTAAAAGTAGCTAAAAAACAATGAAAACTACATAAAATCAAGTTTAATGCAACTATTAAAATAAGTGCAGTAGTGACTGATAGACGAGCTAATTAAAAGCTAAAGTGAAGAGATAAGTTTTTAGCTTTCTATTAAAAAAAAAAAATAATCTATGCCGTTATATTTAATATTATGCTTGCAGAGATGCTTTTAAAACTAGCTCCAAACTTTACCAACCATCTCAACAACCACTAACCAGCTGAGAGTTGTTACCTGTCTTGGTGCTTTGATGGTGTCCGTGAGAAAAACACCTGCCGCCGCTCAATGAGCCTCCAGATTGCAGCTGAAGTACTTTTCGGTGCCACATATCAGTAAAATCATTTGACTGGCAAACACTCTTAAAGTCAACTATCAGCTCTCTGTCACTGAATGTCCACAAACCATTTGACTGTTAGCAAATGAAGGTGAGATTTACATACACACATAAAAAACATAAGATATACATTTGTTCAAGAGACACGAAGAAGGAGACGGATAACAAGGACATCTCAAAACATCCTTAAAATACATCTGCTCTGAATTATTGAGCAATATTGAACCGGATTTAACTATAACAAACTAATTTATGATACTTTCTATAGTAAGAGAGGTGAGTTTAGTAGACAGAGGGTAAACAGATGTAAATGGTTCTACATCAAATAAAACAAACGTGTGATGAGATCATCCAGGATGCTCAGTTTGAGGAACACATCCAAGAGTTTGAATTGTATCACCTCTCCTCGTCTGTGTATGTAAATGGTGTAATGTGAGTTTCTCTTGTATAGTCAGTCCTCTGGATATGGATATGTTATCAATCCAGATATCATTTTGTTCATGCTACACACATCGCACATTATTCTACTTTGCACTACAATCAACACTGTCAATTAGTTGTATATGCTTTTGTACATTACATTTTATTTGCTATTGCTATTTTATTATGTATAGTTTGTTCATTATATATTCTTATACTATATGTTGTTATCGTCACTGTGTGTAATGCTGCTGCTGCTGCACTGTAATTTCCCAGCTTGGGATCAATAAAAGTATATCTATCCATCCATCCATCCATCCATTTCTATCTACCTATGCTGTATTTCTGTAATTTTACTTTTTTTGGTCTATTATGTACACATATCCATTTCCTGTCTGTCTGTGAAGTGAGCCCTCCTTGGTTGCACTTCATAAGGGTTCTCCTATTTTTTACCCAGTTTTAAAAGGTTTTTTCCTTTTTAACCCTTTAAACAGGTAAATGTACACCAGGAGATACAGACTCTCTAACTCTCTGTTAGGATGGTTAAGGTGGGTTGTTTAACTGTATGCGCCTTGAATTGGTAGATCTGAAGCTTGTGGTGGGTCTATACTGTTTAGAAATGTTTAGTATGGGTGATATCAATGACTCTTCTTTATCAAGAAGTTGTTTGCAGTTGTTTTTACCATTATGACCAATCCTGGTGGAGATACAACTCCAAAATCCAAAATATCTGTCTAATATCTATGTTTTTATTTATTTTCAACACAGTACAGACTATATTCAATTTGCCAGTGTTCTTATATAATGTATACCTGTAACATATAACACCCCCTAACCCCCCATCAAACATACATTTACGTTCCCTCTTGATTTTAAAGCATAAAGTTTCACTTAACAAAATACGAAGTGCAAATCAAGTCGATGGTACTGTACCTTAGCAATAGATCCAAAATATCTTGTGGAAATGTTTTGCTTTAGGTGCGAATAATATAACTGGGAACATTAAATTATGTTTTTTTATATCTCATTTTCCACTCCTGCCTGTTTAAGGGTTAAAAGGGAGTTTTACTTTATATAAATTAAGGGTCTAACAATGGCTCTAAAACTCTTGAATTTGCAACTCTGACATCACATCATACAATTATTTGGTCACGCATCATCACAATCACAAGGTTCACATAACAAAATAATCGACCAGAAATATGCACATGCACATATTTGATCAATGCGGCAACTTCCTTGAGAACACCACATTGCAGCTAAAGTTGAGCCAGAGTTACGAGCAGCCTAAAGTTGCTAATGTCTATCTAAACACAGCTGGCAGTTGCAAGGTAGTCGCGTTAGCTTAATAGCATTGAGTTGTATTTACATTATGGTGAAGGGGGGGGGGGGTTCAATTAGTTATTGTCCAGATCTGAAAATGGAGAGACGAGTGATGCATTTTTCATCAACAGTGATTAACTGCAGCCACAAAAGTCAACCAGAGTTTAACTAATAATGGAGGAGATGCTCATAAAAGTCTTTTTCTGGATGATGTGAATATGACTTCACAATCCTGCAGCTGATTCAATCCTTGAAACACATGAACTGTGAAAATAAAACTTTGAAAACATATTTCAAGCCTTAATTGCACTTGAAACTTTTTTATTTAAGGAAGTAAATTTAACTGATGACATCACATAGTGCACTAGACTGCACTATTTCTTCGTGATGAATAAATCAAAATTCTTTATATTAAGGTTAATGATGTATCAATTTATTCTTTGATAAATCACAGTGCAAGTAAACTCTGAATGATACCTGGAACAAAAAGAAGACCGTCATTAGTGTGGAGTGGAAGTATAAAGTAGCAATATATGGAAATACTCTACCTCAAAATAATACTTAACCCTCCTGTTGTCCTCGAGTCAAGAAAGGAAGGGAGGAAGGAAGGAAGGAAGGAGGGAGGGAGGGAGGGAGGAAGGAAGGAAGAAGAAAGGAGGGAGAGAAGGAAGGAAGGAAGGAAGGAAGGAAGGACGGGAGGAAAGAAGGAAGGAAAGGAGGGAGGAAGGAAGAAGAAAGGAGGGAGGAAGGAAGGACAGGAGGAAGGAAGGAGGGAGGGAGGGAGGGAGGGAGAGAAGGAAGGAAGGAAGGACAGGAGGAAAGAAGGAAGGAAGGAGGGAGAGAAGGAAGGAAGGACAGGAGGAAAGAAGGGAGGAAGGAAGAAGAAAGGAGGGAGGGAGGGAGGAAGGACAGGAGGAAGTAAGGAGGGAAGGAGGGAGAGAAGGAAGGAAGGAAGGACAGGAGGAAGGAAGGAAGAAGAAAGGAGGGAGGAAGGAAGAAGAAAGGAGGGAGGAAGGAAGGAAGGAAGGAAGGAAGGAAGGAGGGAGGAAGGAAGAAGAAAGGAGGGAGGAAGGAAGGAAGGAAGGAAGGAAGGAAGGAAGGAAGGAAGGAAGGAGGAAAGAAGGAAGGAAAGAAGGAACAGTCAAAACAGATGGGGTCAATTTGACCCGGGAGGACGACACAAAGGTTAAGTAGAGTACTTGAGTTAATCTACTTAGTTACTTCCCATCACTTCCCTCACCTGGACAGGACATGCTCCTCTCCAGCTGCTTTAACGATTCTCCCGTCAGCATGCAGATCTCGTCCCTCAGCCGGCGCTGGCCGTCCAGAGTCAGGTGCCAAAAGCAGGACTTCCTCTTTCCATCTCTGCACATCTGGTTGCAGGTTTTGCGGAAGCTGTTGTTGAAGCACAGGTTGTGTCGGATGGTGTTCTTCCAACCGTCAGGAGCCGTCTGAAAGAAGGGGAAGTGCTCTCTGGGAAAGGACATAAAGGAGGATTATGAGAGAGCTCAAACCCTCAAAACAAGCTGTTGCTCCGACATAAATGACACACAAGCCCGTCGATTGAACATTTTGGAGAATACAGTTCAAGTAATTGCTGTTAAACACATCGCCATATTAAAAGTTTGATATTAATTTCATTTGTGTGTGACCTATCCAGAGTTAGGGTTAGCCTAGCACAGCACAACAACTGGAAGCAGGTGGAAACTGCAACTTCAAATGTGTCTATTTGGTCAAATACTTGTTATATTTTCTCTCAGCATTGGACTTTAAATCTTCATATAAAATCATTATGTTTTGTTTTTTCCAAATGATTAAATTCTGACCTGGTGAAGTTGTAAATCTGCTGGACTTTGAGGCTCCCGGTGTGGCTGCTCTTCAGAGCCAAAGCAATGAGGATGCAGTAATTCACTGGCGGACGAGGCCAGCATCCTGGCTTCAGGGTTTTATTGTCCTGCAAATGAAGGTCTATTTAAATCTGGTTTAAAATACAGTTTTCTAATTTAACATTCCTAGAACAGAGGTTAGAGGTTTCTGGCACAACTTCACGTACTTCCAAGGCAAAAGGGAAGAAGTCTAAAAAAGGTCAAAGCTCCTGCAACAACACTAGCTACTGTATTTAAACACAGTTAATAATAATGACACTGATGAAAGCTGCAAGCTGAAACTCTTGAAAAGGTCAGTGGTACGAAGGGTTTACTATTTCATAAGGATATCTGAGGAGGTGATTGGTGAACTCTGCGTCCAACTGGAGGAAGCTGAGCCTGGCCAGAGCTTCACGTCCTCACCCTGACTTTTGTGTTTCTCCCCTTTCGTCGGCTCTTGGTTGATCGACAGGAGACGTCTTCATCCTTCATCTAACAGTCAAGGACAAAAAACAACACACACATCAGCACATCGATTTCTGTATTTCTGTTTGAATAACAAACTCAACTACCACAATTTTGAGATACTTATACATTTCAGATGTCAGCTTTACATACAAAACATATCAATTGGTAGACTATGGTGCCATATATAAATACACACACACACTTGTTATTTTAGTACAACTTTTGGGTATTATTTGTATTAAGTTTTTTCCCATTGGATAGTTAGAGATGTGTTTCTATGTGATGTCTTAACCCTCCTGTTGTCCTCGAGTCAAGGAAAAGAGGGAGGAAGGAAGGAAGGACAGAAGGAAGGAAGAAAGGGGGACGGAGGAAGGAAAGGAAGGACGGGGGAAAGAAAGGAAGGAAGGAAGAAAGGGAGATGGAGGAAGGAAAGAGAGAAGGAACAGTCAAAACAGACAGGTCAATTTGACCCGGGAGGACGACACAAGGGTTAAGTGTGGATGAAGCTGTAAACCAACCAATTTCCTGTGAAGGATCAATAAAGTATCTATCTATCTATCTATCTATCTATCTATCCATCTATCCATCTATCCATCCATCCATCTATCTATAGTTCCTGAAGCAGTTACCTACATAATTAAAGTGTAGCTTCTAAATGAAGACATCAACAGTAAGGATCCAATAATATGAGACATTCGTCATAATGATAACTAGCGATTGGTTGGTTATCAAATAATCTGCATAGGTGACATTGTGCGACCAACAGTCCAAAAAAAAACCCAAATATATCATGAACTGATGTGTGTTTTTGTTATCTTGGTTTCCTGTGTTATACTTCTGTTGTCTGATCCTTTTGATCATTTGTTTTTTTGCTTATTTATATTATTTAAGTTAGCTGATGATGTTGTGAACTTGGGTTTATATTCATATGTTGGGTTGTATTAAGAGTATTGGGGTTTTCTGGGTTTTGGTTTCCAGTTTCCCTTCTGGTTTCCTGTTCTCATCTTTAGCCCATTTCTCCATCCAGCCTACCCTCGTGTCTAGTCTTGTGTTTCTTTATCACTTCGGTCTGTATTTAAGTCTCAGCTGATGGTTCAGTTTTGTCGGATCCTTTGTTCTGTTCTGCTTCGTCTGCCTTGTTCCTGTGTTTCAGCTTCTTTTGGTTTTCATTTTTCATTAAACATTCTGCTCTATGTGTGACAAAATACTGATCTACTTTATTATAAGAGCAGGAAAAGCAGCACAAGTTCTCACATTAGAAAAGCCAAACCCATCAAATGTTTGGCCTCTGCCTCAAAGATTACTCCACTATTTAAATACAGTAGTTGCTAATTAACTTATTTTTTTGATTAATTAACATGAATCACACACAAACACACAGACAGACTGTAGATGTGTGTAGTATATACCAGGTACTGAGTGGAGGAAAGTTTCTCCTGGAACAAGTGCAGCTCTGTGGAATGAGGACATTGGATCTCTGCAGGCATTTGGATTTCGTCTGCATGTTCACACAGATGATCCGCTGCACTTTCTGCATACTGGATCGGGCAGGCGATGTTAGGATTCACCAACAGCCACAAGTTTGGCTTCACGAAGGTGTCTGATGGGCAAAAAAATCAGGCCAGATATAGAGGGGGTTACAACGATCAGTTCAGTGTAATTTATTTGGCGAATTAGAAAGAAAGATGTTGTTCTGTTATTCCTGAATAAACACAAGGTTTCAGGCAAAAACTGACACTCGTAAAATAAATAATTAAATAAATGGTTTGACTGGGATAGTTGAATAATAAAATGATGGTGGCTGAAACAATGTCGACTTTAAAGAAATTGAAAAAAACAAATGTCAAAAGGTGCAGTGTGTAGGATTTACTGGCATCTAGTGGTGAGGTTGAACACTTAAAAAAAAAAAACCCTCCCCTCGCTCTCCCTTTTAAAAAGGATGTAGGAGGATCTATGGTCACTACAAAAATGGCCGGTGTTTGGTTGCAAAAAAAAAAAAAATGCATAAGGCCAGTGTTAGATTTGTCCGTTATGAGCTACTGTAGAGACACGGCAGTGCAACATGCTGTCCTTCCTTCATTTCCTCCTTCTTCTCTTCCCTCCTTCCTTCCTCCCTCCCTCCCTCCCTTCCTTGACTCGAGGACAACAGGAGGGTTAAGTGAAAATCTACACCATGTATATCTATGACGGGACTCCTGTTAGTGCACATTTAGGCCTCAAAGATACACCATGCACCTTTAGTGAGAAACAGAAACTCCACCAAACCCTTGAGGGACATTCTCATCTTAATCTCAGTGAAGAACTTGATGTGTTTCCCTCCACTCACCTGAAGTTTTATCGTACCAAACGAATTCATCTTTTCTTCTCGAGGCTCTTGCCGAGGGTCTTTGCACCACATATTGATCGTTCAGTTTGTCATCTGTCATCAGAGAGAGAGAAACACACAAACACCACACACTGAAAAACTTAACTTCCTGCACTTTTAAAACAGTCGATTCAACAGATGCCTTCATAAGTTCATGAATATAATAAGAAACCTTGAATGGGACTCGTTTCTAATTGGGAAAGTTACTCTTATCATCATTCATGTTCTAATTGTAGCATCAGGTGAGGCCTCGGCTGTTTTCTGTGCTGGCTGGAGTGAATAAAACTGTCACCATGATAAAACTGGTCGGTGGTTGTTGCCAGTTTCAGCTCCTTGTCCATGTCCCAGTCCGTCAGGCCCACAGAGCAGTGCAGGTCAAACAGCCGAGCTTTAGTTTTCAGGTGTAAAGTCATGGTTCAATTTGTTTTTTTGTGGTTTGTTCATTCCCTCTCAAGAGCTTTGATATTTTGAGGCAGGTTAACTGACAGACCTGCAGGCGGCTCACACAGCAGCTGGAGACGAACATCCTGATTGGACCCAATTACACCCAAAGAGACTTCAGCTTGTGTTGAATCACTCTTAAAAGGGGAATATTTGCACCTGTAGGTAACAAATCAGAATTAAATACTACTTTCAAATTCAGATTGAACTTTCTGAGACACAATCTGACAATGTCTAAGTGGCTTCAGAGCATTGGATCACATTCAAATGTTCAGACATATTTCAGCTATGTGTTGGGTCCTTTTTTGATACTTCCTAACGTAGAAAAGTGAATGTTTAAATCACTTTTTCCTATGAGCAGAATTACAAAACTTCTCTTAATCTTGTTATACAATGACAATAAAGGCATTCAAATCAAATCAAAATCTCCCAATCACACATAAACACATATAAAAAAGATATTTTTACATCAAAATGTCTTTTTTTTTTACTACTGAAAACTGACTTTTTGCTCGTTTCTTAGTTTTGTTTTCCTGTGTCACCAAAAAAAAGATTTAAAAGTCTAAAGCCTGAAAGACAATAAAGGCATTCAAATCAAATCAAAATCTCCAATCACACATAAGCATATTTTTACATCAAAATGTCTCTTTTTTTACTTTTTGCTATCTACTGCATCCATCACTTTAACCACCAAAGAGAAAATTCCCATTTCGAAACAAACTTCTGACTTTCTGCAGAGTTGCATCAGTGTTGAGTCTGTTTTATTTTTTCACATTTACAATAACACATTTCACAAGTAAGAAACAGATCAAAACAGCGACAAATCAATTTGTACAGCATGAAAAGAACAAAAATCATATCATCATATATTTAAATATCTATATATCCTTTTTTTTATAGTTTAAACATTACGTCTGTCATATACTCACTCACAATATTTTGCCTCATTCCAAGAGTTCAACAGATCGAACAGGAAGCTGTGACGGACAGAACTTCCTGTTTGAGCTGGATTGTATTTTTTAATATCGTACAACAATCTAGTTAAGACGACAAAATCGGGTGGGGCTCACACACTTTCACTCGTTATGTATTTATGGGAGGGAAGAACCACAGTAAGACCAGACATGCTGACAAAACCTAGCACTAAAACAAAAATAAATACAGGTTATATAGAGCCTGGCGGTGGCTGGTACTGAGGAGAGGAATGTTTTCATGTCCACTTATTGGGAGCTGGACGATCTGAGAGTCATTAATTTTAGTCTTTTTACTGATTTTGGTAGGTGATAAACCCAAAAACATACAATATACCGGACTTTTTTTGTTTCATTCGCCTTGAGATGAACATGATCTCAACAAAAAGGTGATTAGGGGGTTGTGTGCTAGGAGTTCAAGGGGGGGGGGAGAAATCTAATCTAAACTTCATCTGTTGTTCCACTTCAGCATTGCAAATTCTTCTTCAGGGTTTATTTTATCAGCTGAAGTGTCAGGCGGACAGAGCACGCTGCAAAAAAAACAACACACTGAGCCCCAAAAAGTTTAGACAGTCAAGAGATGAGTGTTTGACAGTCAAATGAGCCGTCTTCCTTTTTGATACGACAGCTTATCTGGGGAGCTGATTACAACAAACCTCTCTCATATTATTCTAGTTAAAAAGTTGATTATTTTGTTACACTTCTTAAGCAATAATGAGCTTTGACTGGAGCTTTAAAATAACCAACTCACACCAACGTGTAAAGAATGGAGGAAATTTAACATTGAGGCATCAGGGAACTTTAACACCAAGGTGCGATATTGGAGACATTGTTCAGGACAGGACCGAATGAAATGCCGATGGGATGATAGGAGAAGGAATTGGGGGTGGTTTGGGAGGAGTGTGGAGGGGCTCAAAAGATGGGAATGTAGTTGTCGATCTTGGCGCGGTGCCTCTGAGCGATGCACTCAGCGATCCAGACGATGTTCCTGCACTCCTGCTCCTTCAGCTTGACGTAGGCGTAGAAGACACTGAAGTGGAACTGGTTGAGGAAGGCCAGCTTGTTCAGTTTCACCTGCAGAGGAGGAAGAGGAGGAAGAGGAGGAAAGAGATAGAAGAATGATGAGTGAACAAACATCACAACACTGATTAGACCTGTCAGAATAAATACTTTTGTTGAAAGATATATTGTCCCTGAAAAAATGGTGATAAACAATATTATTGTTATTTTAAGATAATTTTATGCCACATTTGAAGGTAATGTAGTATTAAGGCCCATTTATGCTCAACGTTAAATACGGATACCGACGGAGCCTTCTGTCCGTGCTCTGCGTTCATTTCGTCCGTATTTCTGCACGTTTCCATAAAGTTTACGGCTACGGACCAAACGGAGCAGTACCACCGGAAACCATGGGGGGCAGTGTTGCTGTCACTACTCTATACGTAGCTCTAGTGAGACACGAAGAAGAAATAACAATGGAGGAACTTTTTGAGGAAAGGTTTTGCGAGTTGGTTAGAAACTTTAAACATATCATTTTGGTATTTTATGCAAGAGGAACATTATCAATATCTCCTCCACAGTCGCCATGTTTGTTTTTGAGTTTGTTGTTGTCATAAACGTTTGACTCTATGCTGCCCCCTGGTGGATGTATTGGTTAACATCCATGCCAACGTAAAGGACGCATGGAAGTATGTGAACAGTGACGGTAACATCGTTTGAAAAGGACGGATACATTTTCGTACGTACGTTGAGCATAAATGGGCCTTTAGTGGCTCAAATTCCACAATTTCCAATTTGTGCAGTGTCAGTGGGAATTAAGAGTTTTGTGACCGTTTTGGGTTTCTAGAAATATTTAGAGCCACTTTGATATGTTGAGGCGAGTATGATCGTCACAAAAGGCTAACTCATTGTCACTAACACCTTCACTTGGGCCACTCAACGACTTTAGGGAACAATTTTATTCTGAATTGAACAAATTCAACATATTGAAATGATGTCCCCTGTAAACCATGTTAATCACTGTGTGCTGAATACAAAGAACATAGAGACACTCCTAATGCAAAGTGATAACTCAAGTTCAAATACCTGTAAAAACTAGTATAACCATTATAAGTAACTTCCTCTGCTTGTGTGTGTGTGTGTGTGTGTGTGTGTATGTGTGTGTGTGTGTGTGTGTGTGTGTGTCACCTCGTGCTCAAAGAAGCGATCCTCCAGCGTTTTGTCTCCTGGGTTGCTGCCGGCTCCTTCAAACAGCAGTTTATACTCCTGAGGATGATGTGAGCAAAGGATCAGACACAGTGACACGATGCTAAGCGATAAACTTCTTGTTGAACTTTATTAAAATACAACTAATAAGGAACAAACTGGAAAGAAAACACACATTTAAAGCTTCAAAAAATCTTCAAAAGCTTCACTGGCATTCAGACTTACAGGATAATAATCAGCCACAGCCTTGACCTGCTCGTAGTCATCAGCCCGGGCCAGCTGAGCAAGGCCTTCTGGGTAAAGTTTGCCGCAGTGGGGGAAGAGCTTGGCGCGGTCCTCTTTGGACAGCTCTGTGCCAAACGAGTTGATGGTGATGATGAAGGCTCTTCTGTCGGCCTCGAACTGCAAGAAGAGACAGGAAGGTCAATATGAAAACTAGACCCAGTTTAAGCACAATACTGCTCTGATATAATGAAGCAGAGTTTGACAGTTTGTGTTATTTCTTTGGAGGAGGAAATGACATAATCTAACCACACAAATTATGTTGAAAGAAAAAAATAATGTTCTGTGACAGAGAGGAGGGGGAGCTATAATTTTAGAGGAGAATTTAACCTAAAAAGAAATTCATGTTTGTACAACAGTGAAGAAAATGTCTATTTGAATCTGTGGGGTGAAAAGTGCAACTCTTAATCAGTTCAATAAGATAAGAGCTCAATAAGAGTTATATGGAAGAGGAGGTTCTGTGTTAATGAGTTGGTTTTATTTATTTTTTGACACTAGATGAATATTTGGGTTGTAAATAAATTTGTGATACTTGTTAATAAATTATATATGAGTTAATGGAGGAGTAGTGATTAAAAAAAGGAGTGTGTGTGTGTGTGTGTGTGTGTGTGTGTGTGTGTGTGACTCACCTCCAGAATAGGACACATGGTATCAGCTGTGGTTCCTCCGAGGTTGGAGCAGAACTTATAGAAGGCTTCCAGATATGCCTGAGAGGACACGGATCAAAACGTCTTTTAAAACAACCAATAAATTCACACAATCCACTCAGATCTTGATTAAAATCTTATTAGCTTAAGAAAGAAGATTATGAATTAAATGACTTATCAAAACAAATCATCTCCCTGTATATTGTCTCACAACTTTCCACAAACTATTTGTAATGTTTTAGTTGTCAGCATCTTTTATAATATTTAGATTTCTCATGATTTTTAATCTATTGTCCTCTTCTGTCTTCATTAAATTATTTTGCTGTCACTTTGCTTTCACTTTATCTTGTTCACACTTATTTTTTTAGAGGGAGAGAGAGAAAGAGAGAAAAAGAGAGAAAGAGAGAGAGAGTGAGAGAGTGAGAGAGAGAGAGAGAGAGAGAAAGAGAAAGAGAAAGAGAAAGAGAAAGAGAGAGAGAGATACTTTATTTATCCTTTACATAAAATTGCTTGGTTTACAGCACCTACATCCACACTTAAGACAGCCGCATGTAACATCACATAGAAACTCATCTCGAACTATCCAATGTAAAAATGTAAAAAAAGTGTACTAAAAATACCCAAAAATTGTACTAATAAAAGTAATATGTGTATATACATGTAATAAGTAATGATAAGATGCTCTCTGTGCAAAAAGTGTCAGTAAAAGTGCTCTGCAGTATCTACAAAATATCTAAAAAACCTCAAATAAGCTTTACCTTGTAAAGTGTGTTACGGATGATTTCAATGTTCATTTCATCGAGATCCTGTTCAGATATACAGTCCTGGAAGAAAGCAGCTGAAAAAAACAAAACAAACACAATAAACATCAAACCGACGTAGAGTAACATCTGGCACCATCTCCTGTTCAGTAAGAGACATTACTGCTGAGTGTTCACATCCTGTTTAATTTGAACTGCAGCTCATTTAGAAGAGCGGTGCGTACCGAGAGGTGTGTCCACCAGAATGGCGTTGTAGAGCTCGGCGGGAGTCTGAGCGATGTTGACCGCCTCCATCTGCTCGAAGCTGCCCAGCGGATGGCACTTTGGTACCAGCTCAGAGATGGCTCGCTGGTGCAGGGTGCCGGTGATCAGCAGGATGACGTTATCGATCATGTAGCTGTACCTGAGGACAGCGGGTAGGAGGGGAAGAAGTTATTACAAAGAGAAGTTACTGTCTGTCACTGATTTAACCATTTCCTCTATTTGGTTACTTGAATGATTGTATAGGTCTTTGGAGCATGTTTTAACCCATTAATAGTGTACAGTACAGTATACTTTTAAAGCTACTTATGATGTTAAATGTCTCTCCAACCTTCTGCAGGTCTCAGTTCATTTTAAACATCAAATGTGACTGAAATTAGAAAACATTTAATCACCTTTATTGTTCAAATTCACTATAATGATGGACTTTGGCAATATCTGGAATTACTTTTAATTCGTTTTTTTTGTTTTTGCATAATGTGTGAAATGTCTAAATGATAAAACTGAGTTATTAAAACATGCACAAGTAGATAATTTGTAGTTAAAAAGTAGCATCTATTTTCTATAGCTATTTTCTGTAATATTGTGAATTTTTGAACTTTAAAAAAGCCCATTCGGGTTTTCTGCCTCTCCCTGCTCTCTGTATATTATTTATTATTTGTCACTTCTTGTCTAAATTTTAACTTGTGCAAAATAAACTAAACTAAAAGGTGATTATTTTCTCTGCAGTAGCTTACAGAACTCGTAGATTCAATGGATATTTTCACCGAATATTGTCTTTAGACTGGGACTAGTCTTAATCTAAGTCTGAGAAACTGGACTATAGTGTATTTAGGACTGACTGAAAATGACTCTGAACACTGATCTCTGCTCTCGGTTTCTGTTAGTTTGGCGAGGCATCATCTCTGATTGAGAGCGTTGGACTGAAACAGAACAGTTTCCAGATCCTGCTCTTTACAGTTTATTCAACCTGCCGGCAAACTAACATTAACTAGCAGCAGTCTGCAGAAAAAGAAGCACAAACCATTAGTGACTTTTTTCTGATCTATTTGTGCTGAAACTGATTAATAAACTAGATGTGCTCGGCTTAGTTGAAGCATCTGGTGCTGATTCTTACAAAACTGTCTTAAAAAAATATTTGTTGTTTCAATCCTGCATTTTGAATTTAATCGTGAATCAATCTCAAGCTTGAAAAACCGTTATTGCCCATTCCCTCTGCAATGTATAATGGGCATAAGATACTTAGGAATTTGTCCCTTCTGACTTATATGAGGACTAGTGGACAACAACATGTTTAAACTGCTTTCATCATGTATTTATTCGTCTTGTGGGTGAGAAAACGACCGGAAAATGTATGGTATGCTTTGAAAAATGGTTGTCAAGAGTGGTAAGTATGTGCGAAATCCAATTAATGGGTTAAAATATGCCTAAAACATAATTTTTGTCTTAATTTCTTTCTAAATTTCTCATCACAGAGTTGGAACAAAGTAGCATACAATAAAATATAATGTATGTCTGATTTTTTTTCACTAAACTTCAAAGCAAAACAGGCAGATTAACAGTGACAGTCACGGTTCAAGAAGCCTTTTTTTTTTGCTTACGTAATAAAATCCATGAAGCTGGCCAGGGGCTCGTACGACTGGTTCCTCATGTGGCGAAACTCCACCACCATCTTCTCCTTCAGCTTGTCGTCGATGACGGACACAGTGAGAGGAGACGCCTCGTTGGCCAGGAAGCTGCCATAGTCTGTGCTCTGCAGGTGGAGCTTCAGGTCTGCAGACGAAACAAGCGGACAGAGAAAAAACTGCTGATTAAAGAGCATCTTTTTTAACATGTGTTATATAAAATTAAACTTTGAGTACCCTGAAGAATGCTGAAATTATATAGTGTATCAGAATATGACTTTATCACTGTTTTATACAATACTCTACATCATCTACACTTCTGATTCTCCAAAGCAACCTGGAGTCTTTTTTTGCAATGAGAAATTATTCATTCTATAAATAGAAAGATGGAAGAACAAACTGATTTAGAGAGATGTAACAGGGGTTTTGATACTTTGATGACATTATTTTATTGGTAACAAACATTGAGTCTGTGAATGTGAAGTTTAGTTGTTGTAAAATACATTGTATGATTTTTTACAGACTCATAACTCATCAAATTTATGCTCAGGTGAACAATAAAACTAGACGTATTTTTGATTATGGACTCAGTTATATTGATGTTTATTAGAAAAAGTCTCTCTTAAAACAACAGTCAGGTGTTTAAATGAACATTAACTGTGTTTTTCTTGCTATAATCATTCCTCCTGTTCATACTGACCATTAGAAGATCCCTTCATAATATACTTACAATATAAATGATGGAGGACTAAATCCACAGTCCTTCTGTGTAAAAAATGTCTTTAAAAGTTGCTCTGAAGCTAATATGAAGCTTCACGTTACAGTGTTTTTAGTAGCAAAGTCTTTTTGTTACTATACTTCCACCACAGCTCAACAGGGAAACACTAAGAGGACATTTGAGGCAAAAAGACAATAAATGTGTCAGATATCTACTTGATATTACTAACTCACACTGCTGAAGCTGAATATAAGCTTCACACCTACTTTTAAATGCATTTTACACTAAATGTGTATTTGAAGAAGATCGTTTAATAGCCAGTATGAACAGGAGGAATGATTACAGCAAGGAAAACCTCTTCCACTCTTCATATGGACACCTGACTGCTGGTTTAAGGCACATTTGATAAATCATGAAACTGTCCTTTAACCCAAATTAAATATCTGGAGCAGTCATTTAAATCATTAATAACCTGGATAAACCTGAAGGGGTGACAGTGCTGTAACTCGAGCTAAAACATGCAGTCAAAGCTGTAGTCTTAACGCAATAGTGTACATTTGCAAAAACGTTTTCACTTCCTCTAAAAAAAACTAATTATTCATCAATACAGGCCATGAAGGCTTGGTTATGTTTGCCTTTAGCTTCTGTTAGCACTGTGCTAGTTAGCTAAGCTGATTCAGAGGTGAATTACATATTTCTCATTTAAATCTGAGTAAAATGACGATATAGACATTAATGACAGGTATTGGGTGACAGTAATGCACAATAGAGTGATACCTAATGTGATAAAAAGTGATGTTATTGGGTATATATAAGCAGATTTAATGTTAAATGGCTCAGAATGACAGCTAGCATTAGCAGCTGTTAGCATTTTAGCTTCCCGGTGTGTTCTTTAACTCACCTTCGAGGGTCTCACACTGGACCAGGTTAAGATAGTCTGCTTGGGACAGGATCCCCGCTTTGAAGCCCCTGACCAGCCCCTCCAGGTAGCCATTATCCACGTTAAAGTACAGCTCGGAGAAAGGCATCCTGTCCGCCCGTCAGATCAGCTCCGTCTCTGCCGCAGAGGAGTCAGTCAGCTGATTGAACCACGTGACCGTCATCTGATCTGAGTGTGTGTGTGTGTGTGTGTGTGTGTGTAAGTGTGTGTAAGTGTATGTAAGTGTTTGTGTGTCTGTGTGTGTAAGTGTGTGTGAGCGCGCGCGTGTGTATAGGGCCTACTTGGTTATAGGGTCAATAAAAATTCACCTATAGTGTCATTCTCACTGACTATTCACAGTCAGTCAAGTACAACCATCTTGAGATAAATGATTTGAATCAAATTTTTAAGGACAAAATTTGCCTCAGTTGGTTTAGACATTGTTTTCTTCTCTTTATTAATATATTTCGACAGACTGTAGAACAAATATATCATCATAATTTACATACAAAAATGCAAACATAGGCCTACATAAAGTTCACTGTCCTCTTTTGAATGAAAACATACATTAAAGAAGAACACATCAAAAACAAGAAAATTTTATCAGTATCTCTTACCAGTTTACCAGGGATACACCTGCTTCAAACGAATTTAATCTAATAACCTTTAATTTATTGAAACTATTTTAGAGAGTGTTGATTTATTTTGGAGCGGATGAGGTGATTTACCGCCATCTAGTGGACAAAACATGGAACAGCATCATGTGATCTGTTTTATGTCATAGATTTGGCACTTTGCCTTACTGTAGGTTGGACTGGTTTGTTAAGTTTAAACTGAGGTGCGTAGCATGTGATAATTCAGACACACGCAGACACACAGGCATGAGGAGGAAGATCAATGAGTTTTTTGTCTATTTTAATGCTTTTTTTCGTTGTTTTTTCAAAATGATCTGGCTGAGTGTGACAGGTAAGAATACCACTGGGAAAAAAAACTATATAATTAACCGTTTTAGACTTGAGGCAGAAATTGTTATGGTAATCTTATTTACTTCAGGCTGAAGATGTGAATATATATTTCCAACTTTTGTCTATTACTTTGAGGTTAATGATTTGAAAAGTATGTATGCACCTTGTTTTACACTAGGTAGAATCAGCATGTGTTTGATATATTCTATTTTTTGTATTGTATATACTACTAATAATACAAATGAGCAAAATTCAACAGTGTTGTATAAAAACAAGGATACACTTTATTTCATCGAACCTGCTACAGTATTGATGTGTGTGTGATTTCTGATAGGGGTCCAGTGAGGTTTAATGCAGTCCTTACCATGACGAATCATCCCAGCTTGTTTCTGTAAAGGCTTCAATATGAATTTGTCCGAGGAGAGAGAGGACGTGGTCTTTACCTCTAAGGCTGATCCGTCTGGACATTTTGAGACATGTCTGGACATTGTGAGGTAAGATGAACATCTCTCTGGCTGTCAGTTACTGTTCACTATCTCAGAGTTTAGTTCTGAAATCAGCTTCTATGGTTTATGTTGTGTTGAAGTCCAGTGAAGCAGGAAACACCAGTCTCACCTATAACCAGCAGTATGTCCATGAAAACTGACCAGTCTAAACTGGAACCTATTGAGGAGGGAGGGCAGGTTGTTCAGCCAAGGTAAGAAGCTGACATCTGTTATTGTGTGACTTTACTGACCACAACTGAGCTCAAGTCAGAATTGTGAAATGTATTTGCGGTCAGTTCATAACCTGGAATTTGAATGTTGAAGCCAGGTGAATTGGGAGAGACCAGATTCACCTGTACCCAGAAGTGTGTCCATGAGGAGTGACGGGTCTAGACGTGAACCCATTGCATTCAAGGATGGAGGGCAGGTTGTGGAGCCAAGGTGAGAATTTAAAGCACACGAGTATGTTACTATATGAATCCACTGACCTAAAGTTAGAGATCGACAGAGTAGAGCAGAGCTAAAATATGAATTTTGACATTTGCTTTTAATCTGTTGTGATTAATCTGCTCGAATTTGTTCATATTGTGTTGAAGCCCATTGACTCCAGAGAGACCAGTCTCACCTCTACCCAGCTGTGTGTCTATGAAAAGTGACCAGTCCAAACGAGAACCCATTGCATTCAAGGATGGAGGGCAGGTGGTGGAGCCAAGGTGATAATTTAAAGCACATGAGTATATTATCATATAAACTCAATGACCTGCAGTTAGTGGGCAAGACATTAGAGCAGAGCTAAAGTATGAGTTTTGACATTTGCTTTGACCCTATTTTCATTAATATGCTCAAATTTGTTCATATTGTGTTGAAGCCAAGTGAGTCCAGAGAGACCAGACTCACCTGTTCCCAGCTGTGTGTCCATGAAAAGTGACCAGTCTAAACGAGAACCCATTGCATTCAAGGAGCAAGGACAGATTGATGAGCCAAGGTAAGAATTTAAAGCATCTAAGTATGATAATATATGAATGGCCAATGGCATTTACAACCTGGAATTTAAATGTTGACTGTTTATGTTATATTGAAGCTCAGAGAAGCATGAGAAAATCCTGTGTCATTGTTCATTTGGGCTCCTGACTGTTGTTTTAAGTCCTGAAAAACTCTGAACCTGCCCTTTAAGTTAAGTTCATGTCCCAGAGTAACCGGTCCAAAAGTGAACATCATGGAATGGTTTGTGAAAGACTTAAAAACATAAGAACTTGTAGCAGGAAGTATATTTTATTTAACTCATATGACTTCAAGGAAATAACCCACATGGAAAAAGAAATGCCAGTCACAAACAGGTGTTTCTATTTTTGGACATACCTGTACCATACCATACCAATACCTGTTTGACAACACTTTACTGAAAACAGTTTCTTTTCTAAGCTGCTATTTTTGGAGAGACAATAAATCAGTAAAAGTATAATTATAAAGCATAATAATTTAGGCTTTGGCTAATTGTAATAACTGGCCAGCTGGGGACTGTCTGTGTGGAGTTTGGATGTTCTTTCTGTACCTGTGTGGGTTTCCTCCCACAATTTAAAGACATGGAGTTTGTTGTTATTCTAAAGTGCTGTAGTTCAGCTCTGTTTTTTAGTCAGACTTTAAAAACTGTGAACACCAGTTCAAAGATTGGCATGCAACAGTTACAATTAAAATAAGGTTAAGTATCCAGGGAGGGATGATGTAAATCAATAAAATGTCCTTATACCATAGTGAGTCTGTTATATATATATATACTTCTATTACTTCTATTACTCCTGTTGCGGGGAAGTTGTTTTTACACATTCTAGGGACCCGCCTCCCCTTTGGGGAGAAAAAGCTAGTCCCCATAATGTAAATCATTACATTTTAGGTTGAAAACTTAATTTAAGGTTAAGGCGAGGATTAGGGTTTGGCATATGGTGGTTATGGTTAGGGTCTCCAAGAAATTAATGCAAATCAACCAAATTCCTTTGAAGTAATGGAAACTATATATAACTAAATATGTGTATGTGTGTCTTTAAATAACTGAATTTTTTCTGGATCTACAAAATTCACAGAAAGAGGTCAGAAGTTCTCAGTGCTCGACCTGCTCGGAAAAATCAGACAAACCTTGACTCCATATTCATGGTAAGTAAATGTACACACTAAAGACTCTCAAAATTAAAAAGGAATATCAAATACAACTTAACTTCATTAGCCTGTGGGAAACCCCTCTCATCCAAACCAGTTTGCACATAACTTGATGTCACATGCTGTCAGTTACTGTTCATGCATTGGCTGAGATCCAGGTGACACATGTTTCGTAGCAGTCAGGGCTGCACTTCAAATGCACTTCAACTGCACGTGTCACATGAGGACGCAGGTGTAATGTGCAGTCGCTAGCAGCTGATAAACATCAGTGGTTCCCTCAGTTTATTTGATTATGATCAGATGTTGTTTACTAAGATAATCGCATTACATCTTTTATAAAATGGTTCTTTGATTCACCTCAACCAAATAAGATTAGTTAAAGGCATAAAGGGTCCCTCAAATAACATGAGACGGCTCTTTCATACAATGTCCAAAGCTATTACCCTTCAACTTTCAACTGTAATGTTATCCCTGATTGCTTAATAAGCATTTAGAATATAATATTTATTCTATTGTATCCCTTCCTTTTCAATTATCTAGGTCTACTGTACAAAGGTGTTACTTTTCTAATTAAAGGAAAAACCAACATAATGTGTGTTTCGTAGTAAGGTGTTGGCCCACAATGTGCAACCGAACCCGTTCAGGGCTCCTTAGCATTGTCTGTGAACTCTGCTGGAGGGATGAGCACTATTCTTCCAAAAGAAAAGTTTCATGATGTGGTTAGTCCAAAATCTCCCATAGATATTCAATTGTGTTGAGATCTGGTGACTATGACAGCCATGTCATATGATTCACATCATTTTTATACTCATCAAACTATTCAGTGACCCCTTCTGCTCTATGGGTGGAAGAGACCACTCCCATCAGAAATGTTTTATCATAGGATAAAGGTGATCACTCAGAACAACTTTGTATTGATTTGCAGTGACCCTTCCCTCTAAGGTGACAAGTGGACCCAAACTATGCCAGTAAAATGCTCCCACAGTCCCCACATTGTAGGGGTCAAGCCTTTACACCTGTACCATTCTCTTGGTATACACCACACATGCACTCACCCACTTATCGAGAATAAGATGAATTGACATTCATTTTGACCACAATTTCTGATCATCATCATTGTTCCTATACAAACACCAGCCAGCTGAGCAGTTTTTGTGACTGAAATTTCTGCTTTCCAACAATCAACCCTCTTTCAATATTTTCCTCTTGCCGTGTTGATACAAAATCATAATCAACTGGGCCTGCTTACAGAGCATGAGTGGATATTAATTGCTTGACTGTACGGATTTTTCCTTTAAGTTTCCCCCCATCTATGTATACATATAGAGAGAGTTTTTTACACCCTAATGTCAGTATCGACAACATCCCCAAAAATCCTGTATAGGTTGGGTCCCCAGTCTAAATACCATATTGTGCTTTTCTAGCTGCTTGAAGCAAACATCATGACTTTTGTGAAGAAAGAGCTGAGGAAGTTCAAGAAAATTCTGATTCAAGAATGCTCAGAGAGGTTGAGAGCAGATGATGAAGTCGTGGGAGATGAAGAAGAAGACCAGAGCAGCAGCAACAGCGAAGCTTTTCTGAAGATCATGGAGCATTTCCTAAGGAAAATGAAGCAGGAGCAGCTGGTTGACTCTCTGCAGAGCAGTAAGATACCTTTAAGAACTACATATGAACTCTAAATTTTAAACTATATTAGTCTGGACAATTTGACCAAAATATGAAGTTGTTTACATGGAGTCAAATTCCTGAATAGAGTAGAGTTAATTAAGAATCACTACTTATTTAAATTAATTAAAGTAATCAAAATGCGTTTGTGGTATGTTTACATCCATCAGCTCAAAATCCACTGACTGATTTTATTGCTTGTTTCCTCAGAAACTCTTGCTCTGGTTTGCCAACATAAACTACATACTAACCTGAAAAAGAAGTTTCAGTGTTTGTTTGAAGGGACTGCCAAAGCAGGACACACAACAGTTCTGAATCAGGTCTTCACAGAGCTCAACATCACACAGGGAGACAGAAGAGGGGTCAGTTATCAACATGAGGTCAGAGAGATAGAAGCAGTGTCTCAAAAACCATCAAATTCAGAAACAACAATCATAAGTGAGAATATGTTTAAACCCCCACCTGGAAGAGATGAACCAGTTAGGACGGTGATAACAAAGGGAATGGCTGGGATTGGGAAGACAGTCTTAACGCAGAAGTTCATCCTGGATTGGGCTGATGACAAAGCCAACAAAAATATAGAGTTTCTCTTTCCATTCACTTTCCGAGAGCTAAATGTGCTGAAAGAGAAAATGTTCAGCTTGGTGGGACTTCTACATCACTTCTTTACTGAAACCAAAGAAGCAGGAATCTGCAGGTTTGAAGACTTCCAGGTTGTCTTCATCTTCGATGGTCTGGATGAGTGTCGACTTCCTTTGGACTTCCACAACAATGAGATTGTGACTGATGTTACAGAGTCCACCTCAGTGGATGTACTGCTTACAAACCTCATCAGTGGGAAGCTTCTTCCCTCTGCTCGCATCTGGATAACAACACGACCCGCAGCAGCCAATCAGATCCCTCCTGAGTATGTTGGCATGGTGACAGAGGTCAGAGGGTTCAATGACCTGCAGAAGGAGAGGTACTTCAGGAAAAGATTCAGAGATGAGGATCAGGCCAGCAGCATCGTCTCCCACATGGAGACATCACGAAGCCTCCACACCATGTGCCGCATCCCAGTCTTCTGCTGGATTACTGCTACAGTTCTGGAGGATGTGCTGAAAGTCACAGAGAGAGCAGAGCTGCCCAAAACCCTGACTGAGATGTACATCCACTTCCTGGTGGTTCAGACCAAACAAGAAAATGTAAAATATCATGGCAGAGCTTCAAAATATTCAGTCTGGAACAAAAAGACCAAGAAGATGATTCACGCGCTGGGAAAACTGGCTTTTGTCCAGCTTGAGAAAGGAAACCTGATCTTCTATGAAGACGACCTTAAAGAGTGTGGTGTTGACATAAAAGCAGCCTCAGTCTTCTCAGGACTATTCACACAGTTCTTCATTGATGAGCGTGGGCTGAACCAGGACAGGGCATTCTGCTTTGTCCATCTGAGTGTTCAGGAGTTTCTGGCAGCACTCTATGTCCTTCAGACATTCATCAATACTGGCAACGATCTACTGAAAAGAAGCTTAGCCTCTAGATCCAAATATTTCTATCAGTGGGCTGTTGACAAGGCTTTACAGAGTCCAAATGGACACCTGGACCTGTTTGTCCGCTTCCTCCTGGGCCTTTCAGTGGAGACCAATCAGAGTCTCCTACGAGGCTTGCTGAAAAAGACTGAAAGTAAAACAGAGGTCAAAGAGATGCTTGTGCAACACATCAAGAAGAGGATTAAGGACAATCTCTCTCCAGAGAGAAGCATCAATCTCTTTCACTGTCTGAATGAGTTGAACAACCATTCTCTGGTGGAGGAGATCCAAGAGTACCTGAGATCAGGAAATCTCTCTGAAAACAAACTCTCTCCTTCTCAGTGGTCAGCACTCGTCTTCATCTTACTGTCATCACAAAAAGATCTAGATGTGTTTGACCTGAAGAAATTCTCTGCTTCAGAGGAGGGTCTTCTGAGGCTGCTGCCAGTAGTCAAAGCCTCTAAAACTTCTCTGTAGGTGTACAGATAACTGAAAACAATAAATATGTTCAATATGATAATTTCTATGATAAGCAAGGAAACATTTCACATTTAAACTTCTCTTTTCTTCAGGCTGGGTGGCTGTAAGCTCACATGGAGAAGCTGTGAAGCTTTGGCCTCGGTTTTCACCTCCAAGAACTCTAATCTGAGAGAGCTGGATCTGAGCAACAATGACCTGGAGGACACAGGAGTAAAGCTACTCTCAGCTGGACTAAGTAGTCCAAGCTGTAGATTAGAGATTCTTGGGTTTGTATTTGTTTACAGATTTCACTTAAATAGATTAATAACACATTATAACCATTCTTTGCAGTGTGACATTAAGATAATTACTGCTGTCACACTGTCTAAAGGTGACTTTAATACCTTCCCAACATTTCATCAGGATATAAAGTGGTGCTTGGAATGGTGAATTATATAGACTGGCTAATCTTTAGTCTTTATTAAACAAAGACCATACACAAAAGAGATGATTTAGGCTAGATTTCCATCTGTAGTCACTATGCATGACTAACCCCTAGTGGCACATGTTGTGTACTACAACATAGCATGTTACTGTAATGGAACTACTGTGTCAGTTTAGAAGAAAAAGGAAGTACATGTTTTTGATGGTATTGAAAAACATACCTTACAGTTGAATACCATAACACTGTGATACTGCCCAAGCTTACCTTTCAGTATAAAACATGTTGATTAATGCAAGTGAAAATCTAACTTGACACTTTTGTCTATATGTTCAAAGTTTGTCAGGCTGTCTGGTCACAGGGGAAGGCTGTAATTCTCTGGCTGTAGCTCTGAGCTCCAACCCTTTTCATCTGAGAAAGCTGGACCTGAGCTTCAATCACCCAGGAGACACAGGAATGAAAGTGCTGTCTGCTGGACTCAATGACCCACGATGGAAACTGGACACTCTCAAGTAGAGTATAGTACTGTACAGATACATTATACATTGTGTTGATTTGTCTGTTCATTGACACTTCTCTACCTCTTTCACAGCTTTGACAATCATGGAAAGCATCGGTTGAAACCATCTCCATCTAGGTGTAAGTTGTTTTCTAGTTTCAGGGTTACACATTGTAACTCTAGTTCTATAAACACATGCAGAGTCCTCTAATCATGCTAAATTAGTTTGATTGTTCTTCTGTGTAGAGCAATCCACTTTATCATTGTGTATGCCAACTGGGTCATGATTCACCTCCTTTCAGTGAGGTTGCAATGCCGGCAGTGTTAACATGGATATGTGGTCTTAACAAAGTTGTTGCGCTGCCCTGTTCAGGTGGATCATTGGTAAATTGGTTTGGGTCATAGTAAAAACCAATCCAGGATAGGAAAAATAGATAATAGACAAACCATCGTTTAAAGGAGATAAAGGCAATTCAAGGAACATTAAAAATAAAATAAAATCAGGAAAGGCTTTCTTGTCTTTCTTGTCCTGGTTAAAAATTCATCCGCTGAGATTGGTACTATCTGGAATCAATCAATAGATTTTTGGTAAAAGGGCTATTGCAATAATCTAAACACGATTAGATAAAAGATATTAAAATGAAATTGTCTCTGTTTCTTTAAAAATTAAGAAATATTTCTAAGATAATAAAAACTTGATGCACAAGTTTTATGGTGTGCTGCTCAAAGCTTAAATTACATAAAATGCCAAGATTTCTTGCAACAGGCCTGATGTGTTTCACTTGAAAACCAGCAGATGGCAGCATTTGCTATACCATATACCCAATGACAAGGATCTCTGTTTTGTTTGCGTTCAACTGAAGAAAATTGTTTGACATTCATTCTTTGACATTACAAAGGCATTCAGCATACCAGGGTCTGTTGGTCTGTTGGTCATATCATCAGTGTAAAAATGGGGACAAAAAACACAATGTCTCTGAATAATATGCCCAAGGGGAAGCAGTTTAAAGAGTAATACAAGTAAGATAAATAAGATAATTTAATAAGATGATAAGTATCTTCCCTTACTGACTTTAGGGGTGTAACAATACCCAAAAGCAAAAGAAGAACAGACACCATCACCACCACAGTCCAAAAAACTTCACAAATAACTAAATAAGTTACTTTAAAAAAAATTTATTTGTCAATTGCAATAATTTCCTTTGTAATTTTGCTGGTCAAACCTTTGACAAATTACATGTTTTTGCATGCTGAATTTCATCAAAGTTATTAGAGTTCATCCCGACTGGAATGTCAATGTGCGCGCCATATTTCATGACAGTCCATTGAATAGAAACAGATTGGGTGACATCCCAGAAATCATTTGTTTTTGCTTTCTCCATCAGATGCTTGTGAGCTTTCACTGGACCCAAACACAGCTGACAGAAACCTCATTCTGTCTGAAGACAACAAAGGAGTGAGGGTTGAAAAAGAGAAGCAGCCATACCCCGATCAGCCAGAGAGATTTGACGAGTGGAAACAGCTGCTGTGTACTGATGGTCTGACTGGACGCTGTTACTGGGAGGTACGGTGGAGGGGAAGGGTTAATATAGGAGTGACATACCGAGGAGTCAAGAGGAGAGGAGACAGCGATGACTGCTGTTTCGGATGGAATGATCAGTCCTGGAGTCTGTTCTGCTCTGAAAAGGGTTACACTGCCTGGCACAATAACACAGCAACAGACATATCCACAAATCCGCTCTCTGACTATAACAGAGTTGCAGTTTATCTGGACTGGTCTGCAGGCACTCTGTCCTTCTACAGTCTCCCCTCCAAAGTCTCTTCTATCAAACAGGTCCACCTCCACACTTTCCACTCCACATTTACCGAACCCCTCTACCCTGCATTTGGGTTTGGACGAATACTGGAGTTTGGAAATGATTGCAGACTGTTACCATCATCTGTTCATCTGTCACCAATCTCAGAGTCAATGTAGCCTTCCCGTGTAAAACAGTGGGTCTATTGAAGCACATAGAACAAGATTGATGTCCTTTTCTTGATATTCTGTACATTTTGTAATGATGTTTCAGCACAAAAAAGGTTACTTTTCTTGAGTGTCTGTCAGAGCAAGTTAGGGAAAGATTTGTCTTTGTAAATAGATTCACATTTGCAACTCTCCAATCTGATCCATGCAACCATTCCTGCTTTCAGATTTATCTTATCAGACGAATCCACCTTGCTCGTAACCCAACTGGTCGAGGCAGATGTCTGTCCACATGAGCCAGTTTCTGCTCCAGGTTACTTCCTATTAAATGGGAGTTTTTGCCTTTCCACCATCGTCAAGCGCTTTTCTTATAGAGGAATGTTGGGTTAAAATTTACTGACTCATCTACTCAAAACAAACTATGTCCAGTCAACCTGATCAGGCATACCCATTTACTTTAAAGTTCCACTGAATTCTTAAAAACACACAGACTCATTATGAACCAATCTGTATGCTGAAATGTGGAGAAAAACCTGAAACACTAGAAACTGCTCCACTTAACACAAGCCAGACGCAAAACAAGAGCAAGTCTGAGTTTGCAGGTATAAGAATACATTCATTTACAAACACATGCAGTGGGACAATATGTTTTCTTTCGTGCCAGTATGGTCCTGTGTGGTTCAAATGACAGGTAATTATTATGCTCCGTCTAACTCCTGATCCCACTGACATGCGGGTTACCTCCTGTTCCGGTTGGCGAGCAGCCATACCCTGTTCAGGCTGATTTGAAGTAGCTCCCAGTGCCTCAACTCCTGGCGGTCCAGCTCTCTTTGCCTCTTGGGCCGAGTGCGCGAGTTTCTGTTTTTGCATTGTTCCAAATAAGGTGGTAATTATGCTTGAAATGAAGCTTTTATGCCTGAAATGCCTAGATTCGAAACTGTTGGCTTCCGAGCAGCAGTCCACAAACCAATGGGTAACGTCACGGATGTTACATCCATTTATTTTATACAGTCTATGTATTGAACGTAACTTTGCTTGATTTTGCATTAATTCTTGCGATCGCAATTTCCAGGAGAGACTGTTTAAGAGATTGGAACAAATGAAAGGAACAAATGATGTGTTACTGTTTTTTTGATTCGAGTAGGCTAGTCAGTATAAAACTACAAATAAACTACTCATCCTTAAAGTCAATTAACTTCCTGTTCAAGTACTTATAGCAATGCTTTTGTTTGGTGCCTTCCCGGGCCAACTATTTTCACTTCCATTCAATATGTAGTAAAATATGTTGATAGATAGACCATCTCCTTTCTATATTGAGTAATAATCACAGCATGATGACTCAGCAACTGTTGAAATAACATGAAGGAAAATTAATTCCATGACAAACACTGACTGCTATGTTCGTGATGGCGCTAATACAGTGCCTGGGTCAGCTGCTTATGTTATTGTTATAATAGTCATGCTGACTGATCACAAGGTCTTGATATTTGACATTGACATTGTGGTTCATTGGAAAACTGTAAATAGTTGTTTTATCCTTACAATTTATACGTCTTTTTTAGAATATATTTATAAAAAATTGAATATAAATTAACATAAAGTTTCAAATTCAAATGTTACTTTGACTTTACAGGTATAAGAATAAATTCATTTACAAACACATGCAGTGGGAAATATGTTGAACATGTGCAAAATGGGCCCTTGTGATGGTTTCGCATGTTTTCTGTCATTCCAGTATGGTCCTATGTGGTTTAAATGACAGGTGAAGCATGTCATCAATCAGGATAATCGTCCCAGTTGTACGTCGATAACGTATGTGCAATGTACCAATGTTACTGTCACATCCTGTCTATAGTTTCAGTTGTGTTTTAATTCCTGTTTTATTTTAAAAGGTTTTCTCCTTGTGTATGTTTTCTATTATTTTTAGTTCCTGTATTTTCCCATCTTAGTTGATTCATCATGTATTTCACCTGTGTCCTGTTTGTAACCACCTCCTGCTTATTTCAGCCTTGTTTTTTCTGTTCTGTCTTTGTTGGATTCTCTGTTTTGATTTGCTCCATCTAACTCCTGATCCAACTGACGTCCAGCTACAGTACGTCCTGGTTTGGCTGACATGCGGTTACCTCCAGTTCCGGTTGGCGAGCAGCCATCCCCTGTTCAGGCTGGTGTGAAGCAGCTCCCAGTGCCTCAACTCCTGGCGGTCCAGCTCTCATTGCCTCTAGGGCCGAGTGTGCCAGTTTCTGTTTTTGCATTGTTCCAAATAAGGTGGTAATTATACTTTATATAGATACTTTATTTATTGAGGTCATAGGAACATTTTTCAATATACTGTATTGCACTGGAATACACCAACCACTATGACCTGTTGTACTAGATTGCATTAGACTGCACAGGCATCCCTAATAAAGTGCACGCTGAGTGTTTTTTTTAAATGTTTTTCTAAAAAATCATTCAGAGAGTCAACAGACAAAACTCCAAATATCAACAAACCAAATGGACTTAATTGGCAGGGTCAAAAAACTGGGGAACCCAAACTGATGTAATGACTCATTTTTCTGCTTTTTAAAAATCATGTTTTTCAAACAGTTGGATCCATAATGGTTGAATTAATGTTTGAAAAATAAAAAATATATATGTATTATGTTGACAATGATGAGAACAATGAACCTCACAGAATTTCATTAACATCAAAGAAACTTTGTTCCACAATTGTGGGCGCTATGGAGACCAATTTTTACAGAACTTGGCCATTTTAGACAGTTCTTAGCGTTTGTTGCTTATCATGAGTTTTCCAATGGTAAATAAGTAACAAATAGATAATATAATAATCTCTATGTTACGAAACAGTTTCTATTGTTTGACTAAGAGAGTCCAAGAGGACCTAAGAGCTTGGTTTGTGGTGTGGGGATGCAGAAAGTCATTGATATAATGTGTAGCCTGGCCCCGAAGGGCTCTACAAGTGAGCACCAAGATTTAAAACAAATTCTAAAATGATCAGTAATCAAATGCATAGAAAGTTACAACAGGTGTAATATATGACCATCTGTTGGATTGTGTTAAAATCCTAGCAGCAGTGTTTTGGATGGTTTGTAAATTATCCATGGTTTACCCGATGTCAACAAGCAGTTTCTGATGAAATCCGTTTTGGTTTTCGTCAACATCCTTCTCGACAAGTTCTGTTTGGTTTGTCTTTCGTTTCTTCTAATTATCATTTGTGATATCATCAGATAACATCTTCACATTGACATTTACTGAATGAACACTGTCAGTTCAGTGGCTTAACTCATCTTTACATGGCAAAAAAATATTTGACTGGTGACTCTGCAAATATTGGTTAAACTTCTGCCACACCTTGTGTGAGATGCCTATAAAGAGTGAGCAGCCGAGCACCTGCTGCATCCAGCATCAGAGCATCCAGATTCCAACATCCAGCATCAGAGCATCCAGCATCCAGATTCCTGTTCAACAGGTAAACTTCACTCATCTCCTTATATTTATTTTTTGTTCAATTTGTACTGATTATGCACTAATGTATACCGAAGTTGATTTAAAATTTGAAAATGTTCATATTTTGACTCTATTTTCAGATTGAAGTTTGACTGGAAAGGACCTCCATCATGACTCCAGTCGTCCTCTTCGTCGTCCTCCTCTCTCTGACAGCTGTTCCTCCGGTAAGACTAAATATTTTAACTCTGAGATTATTATGATGTTACATGTGAAAATCATGCATCTCCAAAATATCAATTTTCAGTGAATTAAAATGGGGAAAAGGGTTGCTGACCAAGAATTTTTGAAATTGTTCAATTATGAGCAATTATAAACACATAAAACCGCATGTAATCTTTTAACTTTTTTTCTTTTTCTTTTAATCAAAAAATATATTTGGAGATACCTGTTTTCACTGAATAGCTGCAGCATAAAAAAACATGATTATAAATTGTTCAATCTTGTGTCTCTGTGTCTCAGGGTGCAACTGAAGAAGGAGATGATGGAGGTGAGTTGAAGTTTTTGAAGTTACATTTCAATATACACGCATTTAATAATGCTGCTGCCTGTTTCTGATATTCTACGTTGTCTTTTTCTCTTTTTCAATTCCAGACTCATCTCAGGACGTTTCTAACGTCATTGCAAGAGCAAATGCTGGCATACGTAAGAAAGTATAATTTATTTTATTTCTTTTGAATTTCAAAGACTATGACTTATTTATTCATTGTTTAAATAACTTAAATATTACAGAATAATTACAATATGAAGCTTTTTTTACAGTAAAAACTGTATTTTGGGTTGTGGACTGTCGAGATGAGACTTTAACTCCTAAAACTTGAAAAGGAAATTAAAAAAAAAAACATTTCAGTGTTCTTACATTTTATAGACTAAACAACTGATCAAATTAACTAAACTAGTGTGGACCGGTTAATCAGTTGATCCCTATATAAAAATGTAAAGATCTAGCAGTCATGTAAAACTCAAATTCACCTTCCTGCTGTGAATATTTATATGTGAGTCTGTTTGTTTCACAGGAACGAGGCTGATTCATGATGACATTGCCCCAAATCTGAGAAGGAACGCCGTCCCCTGCACTGCTACAGGCTGCAAATGGCCTAAAAGGGGACGCTATGTAACAGTGCCTTACACCATCGCCTCCCACTACTGTAAGAAACTGAGACTTAACCTTTGACCCCTGAAAACGAGTCCAGACAATGTCAGTTTTATAACTTTCTGGTAGGATTCACTTGAATAAACAAGTACAGTATAGACCTGAAAATATGCAGAAGTCTTGACATTTGAGTTAAAATACCCCTTGGTCCCAAAGAAAATAGACAGAGTGTGAAGTTCTTTGTCTTTGCCCAGTTAGTCTGGGGGTGAAAAACTTCAAGAAGTCCGGTCCCACATCTCTGAAATGCTGTTTACATTTTTTCAGGGCCTCTTTGATTGTGCTCATTGTTTCCCTGAGTGGAAAATCAAACGAGCTTTAGAATAACCACAGCTGTAAAATCTTTATCTTATAATATGCTCACTTTGTTTTTTAAGACCAGTAGCAGCATTATATTCATGATGCTCAGCACGTTCTATATTTATGGGGAAAATCATCATTTGATGTACGGAAAAAAATGTAGTGATTACCTTTGTATGCACAATTGCAATTCTGGTAGACATTTAACATTATATTGCAAACAAATGACATGGGCGGGCAATAAATAAATAACAACTCTTAAATGAGCATATTTCTTATATCAACATGAAAAATGTTAAGTTTATTGAATCAAGTATTGAAACCACAGCTTCAATGTCTGAAAATACAAATGTTCTGTCTGATTTTTCCTGCCTGATCACTTTTAACATTTTCATGCCTGCTGTTAGATGTGGAATAGTTGAATAGAATAACTAAATAGACTAACTCAAATAATAATAAATAAATAATAATAATAATAATAATAATAATAATAATAATAATATATATATATATATATATATATATATGAAATAAAAAATATAATAAATATAAAATGAATAAACAAATCACCTCTAAAGACTTTTTTCTTTGTCTCTGCAGCCACAACCGAGCGCAACTTCATCATCAGGACTCTGCATTCCTTCCACCAGGCCACTTGTATTCGCTTCCAGCCGAGGACCTCGCATCGCGATTACATCTACTTCTACTCTGGATCTGGGTAGGAAAACACACACACACACATATATACACACATACTGTATGTTAACATGAAACTAATTAAATTTCAAATTCAAGTTTATTTCAAGAATGGGTGACTGTTTTTTGGTCCCTCTCTTAACCTTCCCGGGTCAAATTGACCCTGTCTGTTTTGACTGTTCCTTCCTTCCTCCTCCCTCCTTCCTTCCTTCTGTCCTTCCTTTCTCCCTCCCTCCTTCTTTCCATCCCTCCTTCCTTCCTTCCCTCATTTTTCTCAGATAGAGCCACAAAGTCTGCATCTTAAACACGAAACTGCAATGCACTTCATCCAATGCACCAGTCATATGTGTGTGTGTGTGTTTGTATCAGGTGCTGGTCCTACCTGGGCCGTCAGGGAGGTAGACAGTATGTCTCCCTGAGGAGAAACGGCTGTCTGTACACGAGCACGGTGCAGCACGAGGTTCTCCACGCTCTCGGCTTCCACCACGAGCAAGTCCGCTCTGACAGAGACAGATATATCAGAATCCTCACCCAGAACATCCAGTCAGGTCAGCTCACATTGTTTCACACACTATTTTTATGAATACTGAGAAACATGGAGAGGTGAGTTTGTCATTTTGATTGCATTCATAATTTTAGGATGTAACTAGAGTGGGCCGGACCTTTTTTAATCAAACCCTCCAAGGGTTCCAATCTGACCCACTGGATAACTTTGCAAAGTTGCAGAAAAGTAATGCCAGTTTTTCCATAAAAGCACCACTACTGTAGCTTATTTTCACTCACCACTCACAGTCAAGTCTTCTGAGGACACAGACAGGAAGGTAAGAAGAAAACACCTCAAAATCTAAGATCTGTGTGTTTATATTTTGGTCTGCTTTCTGTAAAGGAATGCAACACAACTTCAACAAGGTGCAGACCAACAACCTGGGAACTCCCTATGACTTCGACTCCGTCATGCATTACAGCAAGTGAGTGATTTCCAAAATACAACATTTTATTATACATACAAGACCAGCTTTGCAAATTAGTCACTGTCACAAAACTGTCTGAATTGGGAGTGCTCAGTATATAGTTATAATGTTCTCATACTGTAAGTCATACTATTACATTTGGAGGTATAAAATCCAAAAGACCTAACAAACCAAGTCAACCATGCAGCTTCAGGTCAAACTCTCAGAATCAATATTACCTGAAAAAATAAATAGCAATACCACAATTGTTAGAGTTGGAGTTGGTGTGTGCATGTTTCTCCTAAAAATATGTTTGTATCTTACAGGTACGCCTTCTCCAGAAACGGGCAACCCACCATCGTTGCCAGGAGCAACCCGAACCTTAACTTCGGAGGAGCCAAGACATTGAGTCCCAATGACATTGCCCGTGTCAACAGGCTGTACAAATGCTGTTTTTAACAAAGGACTCTTCCACCAAGTCATACGGTGAGAACACAGAAAATACAGCACAATACTGATCAGGTTTCTGTAACAGCAGCAAAGTAAAATATCTGGGTCAATGGTGGGGTTTTTTGTCCATGTGGTTTAGTCAAACTTAAAGGGGTTAAAGTCTGAAAATAAACATGAATAAATTGCACACTTTTTTTGTGGACCCAGCATCAAATTTCTAAAATTTTAATCCATTTTGAGAAAATATATTAGAGGATTATGGCAAAAATGTCTAAGTGGTGAAACCATAAAAACTTGCCAGAAAACACTAATTTCTCAATAAAACACCATATCAACTAGTTTGGCATTGTCAGGGACCGGCAATGACTTCTGGACGCAGAAGCAGAGTTTTTAATGTCTTTATTCAATGAGCCAAAAATCTCCAAGAAAGGGAAAAACTCAGGAAACGAAAAGCCTTCTTAAAAAACAAAAATCTCTCCACAAGGGAGGAAAAAGGACCGAAAAACAAAGAAATCCAACGAGCAAGAAAAACCACTACAGACGGCAAAAAACAAGACAATACCTGACTGACGTCGTCCATGACACAAAACACACTGGCACAAGACAAGGGAAGACGCAGACAATAAATACACTGGGTAAGGGGAACAGGTGAAAACACTCAGGGCAATCAGACTGGGACACATGAGGAAGGGCAAGTGACCTGAAACGAGAGGAGAGTTAATTTTCAAAATAAAACAGGAACTGACAAGACAACATTGAGATAAGACAACAGAAACCCCAAACTAAACCTCACCACGTTGTGACAGGCATGATCTTACATTATAACTTTTTATATTAAATAAAGGTAATGGAATACAATTGTTCTAAATATTAAATTTAATCTGGGGAATCATGTAAATTAGGAACCATTTACATGTTTTAAATGAAGTAATTATTAGTATAAGTTCACTTAAATACACTGTAGGTGGATTAAATATTTAATATTTATCATTCTTTTGTGGTTACACCATTTGACATTTTCAGGAGCATTCAGTCTTACTTTTGGTAAAAAATGGTGCAAATGTCATTTCAAATTACATAAAACCAACACAAACACAAAATGTACACTTTATATATATATATATAATCTAAAAATCACAATCTCATATTTTCTCTCCAACCAGAAGCGTAATGACAAAAGGAAAGGGTCGGCTTCCAGTTTCTTCCACTCTCGGCTCGTCATGATTACTCAAGCAGCCAACATCTGTTTTTCTATAAGAATATTCATAATCAATAACAATATCTGGACATTTTAATCCAAATTTATTCTGTTTATGGTGTCTGACTTTGGGTTTTTTTCTGTACTTTGGTTTAAATGCTGAATATTTCTCCAGTATAACCAACTATTACTTTGTATTCATTTTTTTAATGAAGTGAGACATATTCAATTAAAGCAATGATAAAATGAAAATAAAGCTGTGATGTCATTTTTCTGTCAAAAGGAGGCAGTACCCCTCCATCATTTTAACATTATACATGTTAGTTTAACCTCAGCTTGTAAGCATTAAAAACTAAAGCCAGTTTGATGCTAGCCTCTAAATCCAAATATTTCTATCAGACGGCTGTGATAGAAATATCCCCTCTCAAGTGAGTGCCTCAACTCCTGGCGGTCTAGCTCCCTTTAGGCTACCTCTTGGGCTCAGTGCACGGACAAATATAAAAATACAGTCAGCAAGCATTTTATTAGGAACAACTGCAATATAATGCAAGCCAATACAACAGCTCTGCTATAAATTCTGATTTTACAATAATAATACTTTTTTTTTTTTAAATGTATTGAGTTCATAGGAACACTTTTCAATACATTGCAAGAACTCGGCTTGTGGTATGGGGATGCAGAAAGTCATTGATATAATGTGTAGGCTGGCCCTGAATTGCTCTACAAGTAAGCACCAAGATGATGATAAAATGATCAGTAATCAAATGCATAGAAGTTACAACAGGTGTAATATATGACCATCTGTTGGACCATTGTGTTAAATCCTAGCAGCAGCATTTTGGATGGTTTGTAAATGATCCAATAAAGTCTATCAAGCTCATCAGGTAAGAAAGGAAATGTAATATAAATGGGTGTCATCAGTGTTTGAATGATAGGAGATCTTGCTGAAACTACTGATAATCTGTGCTAGTGGCAGCGTTACCTTGCTGGACCAACCCCTGTATCACATGATAAAGCAGCAGTGCCCAACACAAGTTCACTTACAGGGACTGAGAGAGTCCTATATGTAAGACGAGAGCAAACAAACACTCCCAAGCCTCTGCAGCCATTAAGATGTCATTTTAAACCTCAGGAGAACTGTTTCTGAGGAAAGTAGTTTAAGGAAATCCGATTGAAAAGTGTCAATCATCCTGTTTACCCACGTTAGATAGTTTAGAATGGCTGTAGATACACCTTGATAAAAAACAGCATAACAAATGTTAAATATGTATAAATAGTAACAAGTGCTCCCTGGTTCCCTCCTCAATCCCTCAGCAGCAGTGAATAATAAACCATTTGTTAGCCTGTCAGTCACATGCATTATTCTGTCTATAATCACCTCACCCAGTGTTGACTTCCGAAGGGTTATTTTAAGTTTTTATTTCAATTCCTTTTTTTAATCTGATGAGGCAAAACTAGCAATTGGATTTACACTTTGGCTAAAAATACCCAAAAAGACTACATGTAATCCATCTAGAAACATGCATGTTAAATATACTATACTCAAACAAACTAAAGTTGCTTCCAAATCCACTGTTTACCCAGTGTCAACAAGCTATTTCTTTTTTCAACATCCTTCTCGACAAGTTTTGTTTTGTATTTGACTGATAATTGATGGCTGATGACTTGGCAGACATTGGTAAAACTTCTGCCACACCTTGTGTGAGCTGCCTGTAAAGAGCAAGCAGCAGAGCACCTGCTGCATCCAGCATCCAGCATCCTGTTCAACAGGTAGACTTCATACTACTACATCTACTGATACTTATTTTTTTGTTCCTTTTATTCTTTTTTTTTGGGAAGAGGGGTTGTACTGGTTTGGCACCAAACCTATTTTAAACTATGAAAATTGTTCACATTTTGACTCTTGTTTCAGATTGAAATTTGACTGGAAAGGACCTCCATCATGACTCCAGTCGTCCTCTTCGTCCTCCTCCTCTTGCTGACAGCTGTTCCTCCGGTAAGACTAAATATTAACACTGAGATTATTATGATGTTACATGTGGAAATCATGCATCTCCAAAACATCCCCTAACCCAAACTTTCAGTCAACTAAAATGGGGAAAAGGGTTGCTTAGTAAGCATTTTTGAGATTGTTCAGTCATTTTAAAATAATTTTATGAGCCTTTAAATGTCTAAACACGTAAAAGAGCATTTAATCCTTTAACTTTTTTCTTTTTCTTTTAATCAACAAATATGTTTGGAGATGCCTGGTTTTAACTGACGTGTAGCTGCATCAATAAGGAAAGAGAAAGAAAACATGATCATAAATTGTTCAATCTTGTGTCTCTGTGTCTCAGGGTGCAACTGAAGAAGGAGATGATGGAGGTGAGTTGAAGTTACATTTCAATATACACACATTTAATAATGCTGGTGCCTGTTTCTGATATTCTACGTTGTTATTTTTATTGTTTTATTTTTTCAGACTCATCTCAGGACGCCTCTGAAGTCATTGCAAGAGCAAATGCTGGCATACGTAAGAGAGTATAATTTTTTTTAATTTCTTTTGAATGTCAAAGATTTAAATAACTAAGCTTTTTTTTACAGTAAAAGCTGTATTTTGGGAGCTGTGGACTGTCGAGATGTGACTTTAGCTCCCAAAACTTGAAAAGGAAATAATTCAATTTCAGTGTTCTTACCATTTATATAATTTGTGGACAGATGAATTAATCAGTTGAGCCCTATATAAAAAATGTAAAGATCAAAACTCAAATTCACCTTCCTGCTGTGAATATTTATATGTGTGTCTGTTTGTTTTGCAGGAACGAGGCTGATTTATGACGACATTGTCCCAAACAGGAGAAGGAACGCTGTCCCCTGCACTGCTACAGGCTGTAAATGGCCTAAAAATGGACGCTTTGTGACAGTGCCTTACACCATCTCCGACGAATACTGTAAGTGACAGAAACTTAACATTTGACCGTTGAAAACGAGTCTCGGCAATGTCAGTTTTGTTCAGTTGCAGTCAGAACGTTGGGTTACTTAACGTACACCCTGTTTTTTTGATAACAGAGAGCCCCGCCCTCCCTTATATCATCCCAGTCAGGTCATTTTATATCGGTTTCTTCCCTTGGCTATGCAAGGAGGGAAGTGTTGGTGAAACACCTCACTCTGTTATCAAAGAACCAGGGTTTACATTAAGTAACCCAATGTTATTTTTCTAACTCCGCTCAGTGTTTCACTATAGGAGATATAGCCCACTCCCGGATTGCATAATCTCCCGAAGCCTTAAGGCTCCATGACCCCTACTGAGATACTACTAAATACTCCCTGAGGCCCCAGTCTCCAGCACTGCATGGGCTAAGAACGGACCTGAGACATCCAAACTGTAGAATCTCACAAATGTGTGTGGAGTAGCCCAACTCGCTGCAGCACAGATGTCCTCTACCAGGACTCCTTTAAACAGGGCCCATGACGTAGCCATGCCTCAGGTGGAGTGTGCCTTTAACCCTACAGGTGGCTGCAGGCTCCTACACCTGTAGGCCAGTTCTATAGCCTCCACAGTCCAGTGGGCTCTGACGGCACAATGGTTTTCCCTTGTGCGGTGTAGCCCACGACACAACAGCTGGTTGTTTCTCCTAAAACTTACCGTCCTGTCCACATACAACCGTAATGCTCCCACCGGGCATAAGGCATTTAGCCTGCATTCCTCTGCTGTTGCAAAAGGTGGAGGGTGAAAAGCCCTCAGCGCTACTGTTGGGCACCTTTACGCAGACTCCACCACCTTAGGTATAAAGGCCGGATTAGGCTGCAAACATACCTTAGAGAACCCAGGAGCAAACTGCAAACAGGTGTGACGTGTTGACAGCGCCTGTAAATCACACACTCGCTTAGCTGTAGTCAAAGCTAAGAGTGAACTTTAATTCCACTCCCTCCAAAGGTTCAAATGGATGTCATGAGAGAGCATGTAACACAATTTACAAATCCCATAATGGTACCAGAGGCCTGGAAACTGGGAGTTTCAGCCCCATTCATAAAGTGACACAGCGGATGTTGGCCAGCTGGAAAACAGAGGATAGTAACCATAATGCGATTGTGAGATCTACAGCAGCCTTGCCACCACTTGGGGATGGAGCTTCCATTCCCCTAATAGAGGATTTCCTCAGGACTCCGCCAATTCTGTTCAACACTTCCGTTACATGTGTCAGCAACAGCGACCCTAGTCGAGAGCTGCTCTATGGGCAAGCATCAAGGCTGTAGCCATGCCGGTTGTATGGTTGTATGTGGCTCCTTGACAGGACGTCTGTTAGCGGATGTTAGCAGATAACCGACTGTTGGCTGTGCCGAGGGAGCTTAAGTAGCCTATTCGCGCAGGAAGAAAACAAGAATGACCTGACTGGGATCGTCGACCGTGATATAAGGGAGGGCGGGTCTCTCTCACGGGTCGACCTGTGTGTCATAGACAGACGTGGTGTCATTAGAGCTTCCGTAGTGGTCACCGAAGTTTCACTAAAAAGAAAGAGAGACTATTTTATAAAAGCAAAAATCTGCCAGCTCTATATGCAGAAATACGATCTAATCATTAGTCATTCCATACATTAGTATTAAATTACATTATTTACTATTTTAACTTAATTGTAGGATTCACTTGACATTTGAGTTTGGCATTTGGCACCAAAGAAAATAGACAGAGTGGGAAGTACTTTGTCTTTGCCCAGTTAGTCTGGTGGTGAAACACTTAAAGTAGTCCGGTTCCACATCTCTGAAATGCTGTTAATATGTTTTCATTGAATTACCAGTACCGACTGAGATAAGAGGTGCAATTTTAAATTAATGAACCATTATTAATAAAATAAAATAAAAAAGCGGATTCATCCTGAAAATGTGAGTTGTGATGTTTGAAGGAAGGCTTAGGGTTAGGGTTATATCCTGTTTAGGGAGATCATTAACTTTTCTTTGTCTCTGCAGCCGTAGACCAACGCAACTTCATCAACAGGATCCTGCAGGACTTCAACAATTACACTTGTATTCGCTTTCAGTTGAGGAGCTCGGGGGAACAAAATTACCTACACTTCTTCTCTGGAAATGGGTAGGAAAACACACACATATACGCACACACATACTGTATGTTCAATCAATAAACCAACCTTTATTTATATAGCACTTTTCATACAGGTTAATGTAGTTCAAAGTCTCCCACAGTTAATTGACTGACAAGCTGATAATAAGACAGAACAAAAAAAAAGTGTTCTGACTCTGTCTCCACCTTTATATCCTGCCTGAAAACGCACCTATTCAGAGTGGCATACTCTGTCTCACACTGACTATGCAATCACGTTCTTGTTTATTTATTGTACTAATGCACTTTGTAGTAACATACATATTTATTCTTCATCTTTGCACTAAATGTTACATGATTTATATTGTTTGATGTACTGTTGTTGTGTTATATGTGCCTTGTAAGGTGTCCTTGAGTGCTTTGAAAGGCGCCTTTAAATAAAATGCATTATTATTATTATTATTATATTCATATTTGTGTGTGTGTTTATGTATCAGGTGCTGGTCATACCTGGGCCGTCGCGGAGGAAAACAGCTTGTCTCACTGAAGAGAAGCGGCTGTCTGTACACGAGCACGGTGCAGCACGAGGTTCTCCACGCTCTCGGTTTCCACCACGAGCAAGTCCGCTCCGACAGAGACAACTACGTCAAAATCCTAACCGAGAACATCCAGTCAGGTAAGCTCACATAAAAACACTTGAACATTATTTCACACTAGTGGTTTTTATGAATACTGAGAAACATGGAGAGGTAAGTTTGTCATTTATGCTGATTACATTCATAATTTTAGGATGTAACTAGAGTGGGCTGGACCTTTTTTAATCAAACCCACCTAGGTTTCCAATGTGGCCCACTGGATAACTTTGCAATGTGTGAAAATTGCAGAATATGCCAGTTTTTCCATAAAATGCACCACTATTCTCGCTTATTGTCACTCACCACTCACAGTCAAGGCTTCTGATCTTTCCGTTGACTTCAAATCTGAATCATTGCAAGTCAAATTTTTCACAACAATATTGTGGGTCCTCAGCCATCATGGCAGGAAACTCTAATAACCAGATAGTGGCAGGAGGACTCAGACAGGAAGGTAGATTTTAAAGTCACACATCAGGGCAGTAGAGAAATATGAATTGAGTATGTGAACACCTGATTACATGAACCAGGTTGCATTAAAGATTCACTGTTAATGAAGGAAGAAACACGTCAAAATCTAAGATCTCTGCCTGTACAGGACAGGAACACAACTTCAAGAAGGTGCAGACCAACAACCTGGGAACTCCCTATGACTTCCAGTCCGTCATGCATTACAACAAGTGAGTGACTTTATATAGTGTGTAGTGTATTTATGTCATATTGACTTAAATTACTTGGGTGATTTTATACATACAAGACCAGCTATATAAATAAGTCACTGTCACAAAACTGTCTGAATTGGGAGTGCTCAGTATATAGTGATGTTCTAATACTGTAAGTCATGCTACTACATTTGAAAGTATAAAATCCAAAAGAGCTAAAAAAAACAAAACAAGAAAAAACAAGTCAACCGTGCAGCTTCAGGCCAAATTCTGAGATTCAATAGAAACTGACAAAAATAATGAAAAAATAGCAGTACCACAATTGTGAGAGGGGGAGCTGGTGTGTGTGCTTATGTGTTTGTATCCTATAGGTACACCTTCTCTAAAAATCGGAAACCCACCATCGTTGCCAAGAGCAACCCGAACCTTGACTTCGGGCGAGCCACGACGATGGGTGCCAATGACATCGCCCGTGTCAACAGGCTGTACAACTGCTGAGTACTTTTGGTTAAAAAAAAAGGTACAAATGTCATTTCAAATGACAGAAAAACAACAAAATTACAAAATGTACATCTCATTATTTTCTCTCCAACCAGAAGCATAATGACAAAAGGAAAGGGTCGGCTTCCAGTTTCTTCCACTCTCGGCTCATCATGATTACTCAAGCAGCCAACATCTGTTTTTCTATAAGAATATTCATAATCAATAACAATATCTGGACATGTTATTTCAAATGTATTCTTTTTATGGTGTCTGACTTTGGGGGTTTTCTGTACATTAGTATAAGTACTGGATATTTGTCCAGTTATGATTCATTACCAACTATTACATAGTGTTCAATAAAAGCAATAAAAAAAGGTGTGATGTCATTTTTCTGTCAAAATGATAATTTTAACAGCAGTGTACATTATTAGTTTAACCTCAGCTTGTCAGTGTAAGTATTTCATGTCAATTCACTGTTTTAGATAGGACTTCCCACAGACTTGAGTCACACACACAGTTTCATTAACCATTGCTCAACAAAAAATTAAGCTTAGAGAAAGTTCAGACAGAGCTTCAAAACATTCAGTCTGGAACAAAGACATCAAGAAGATGATTCATGCACTGGGAAAACTGGCTTTTGTCCAGCTAGAGAAGGGAAATGTCTTCTTCTTTGAAAAATAAATCAGGAAAGGCTCTCTGATAAAATAAATGCCAAGGCCTGATATGTTCCACTACAAAACCAGCAGATGGCAGCATTTGCTTTACCATATGATGGCAACCCATAACAAGGATCTCTGTTTTGTTTGAGTTCAACTGAAGAAAATTGTTTGACATTCATTCTTTGACATTAGAAAGGCGGTAGGCATTCAGCATACCGGGGTCTGTGCATCTAATGTAAAGACAAGTAATAGAATAGCTAGAAGAACACTGTGGTAAATTACAGTTCAAGTATGTAACTCTGACACCAAGCGTTTAGAAATGGTACTGCAGCCTACGTTCAAAATACTGGAGAGATCTGTCACTCCTCGCTCCCTCCTCCCAGAGTTGACGTTCACGCGGGTTTTGGACGTGATCCTGCACGCGCGTGACGAGCTATGGTTGCACTGGGCGTCTGTCCGGGGGCGGGGGCGCTGTGCTGCATTTATAGACACACACGCGCACGCTGTCACTCTCTAGTGCGCGCTCTTGCTCGTTCCAGATTCCGGGAGAATGCGTCTCATTTGCGGGCGCCATGGAAACGCTATCAATATGCGGGAGACTCCCGGAACTTCCGGGAGAGTTGGGATGTCTGCCCCATGGTCTGCACAATGTAAGTTGATCGGCTAATGTGTATGTTATTATTACTCATTGTTGAACGTAACCGCTGTGAAACAATCAGAAAATAACATGTTATTGATCTGATTCATCGGCTTCTCTTACTGTCACCGCTCCCTCCCTCTTCATCCTCTCTACCTCACTCACCGCTCCCTCCCTCTTCATCCACTCTACCTTACTCACCGCTCCCTCCCTCTTCATCCTCTGTACCTCACTCACCGCTCCCTCCCTCTTCATCCTCTGTACCTCACTCCACCACAGTTAACACAACATCGTCTTGTAGCCGATCTCTGACGGAGCAACTCTGTCCTCCATCCAGTGTTTTGAACTTTTATTGATAACAGGGAGGCGGAATAAAGTAGTATTTTCCGCATTGACCCATATCTCGTCTCATATCAAGAACATAATGGAGCTTTTAGCAAATAAAGAACCAGATATGTCCCTCAGGAGTTGGTAGAGACTAGAGCAAAAACCGAACTAAAAGAGACTTGGACTTACATTCAGCAGGTGGGCAGAAAAACGACTCCAAATGAATGATAATGTTCTGTAACTGCTGGATGTGGAAATAAACAACTGTTAGCGAACAAGATCAATATATCAACTAACAAGTTGATGATGAATGAATGTGATGAATGGTGAATGTCATTTTAACACCTTGTTTCTGCTGCCCCCAAGTGGCCAAAATCAGTTAACACAGGTTTAGCTGGGAACTGTTTAATCGAAGGATGTCAGTTTCACCTTTCTTCCTTTTGGTAGATGCTGGTTCAGCTGTATTAGTACTTTATTATTTAATTACCTCGTTATTGGAGAACCATCTCCTTGCATTTGTTCGTACCAGGAGGAAGCATCAACCCTTAAACTATTTAATCAATTAATCAGTCTTACAACTGTAAGATCTAACGTATTGCAACAGAGAATACTAAGGAAACTAATTCAGTTTCTCTAAAGACATTTTTAATTTTTTAATTTGTAATTTGACATCAACCTGTGATCACAAAGCCATGTTACGTCTTATTGTTGATGTGTTTCATTGTTGTAGCGGTTGAAAGAGTATTTTTACATTGCTGTATTGGTACTTTTACTTAAGTAGACAATCTTAATACTTCCATTACAATCTCAATACTTCCACTATTGCCATTTAGGAAAAAACAACTGATTGTAAGTTTATCCAAAAAATAATAAGTTAAATCCCAAAATCCAAATCAAGTTCAATTTTATAAAATATATATTTGGCATCATTCAGGAAATTAAACACATGCATCCTGTATTTGAGATGTTGAAGGGGTAGGGCTAAATAAAGTGTTCTGTCATCGCCAGTGACAGATGCAGAGCCAATTTAAATAAATTAAAATTTTCAAACATTAAACCTTTTTTAAGCATAGAGCTCCAAAAGCCCAAACATGTGCAGAGGCAAAGCATCTTTTTCTGTGAACATGTCATCTGTTCAAAAACATGTTTATAAGTTTATTGTCATATAATTCAGCTGTTAAAGAAGTCTCTATGGCTACAAACAAAACTAAGGTTCATATCTAAAAGTCTAAAAATATATGGTGGAACTACACAGAACCATATATAAAGATGATGTAGATTTGCTGAAGATGTGACGTGAAGTTTCTAGCACAATGCTCTTCTTCAGAATTGATGAAGAAGAACATTGCTGCATTGTTTTCGTTGGCACATCTGTTCGTTTCAGTCAAATGAGAGGGCTGATTGTGGACTCAGTTTCTGCCTTACTACATAAAAAACATGCTGCATTGGCTCTGAATGTTTGCACTGGAAGAAGACAGGAGGAAAATACCGCACCTGTAACACTTTTACTGTCTTCAGTTGTTTTATTGTGTTTATGTGTTAAATGCTGCCTTGCTGCCATATGGCTGGTGTGTGGCTGCCTCCTGTTCCGGTTGGCATGCGGCTACCTCCTGCTCCGGTTGGCGAGCAGCCATCCCCTGTTTAGGCTGATGTGCAGCAGCTCCCAGTGCCTCAACTCCTGGATGTCCAGCTCCCTCGGCCTCTTGGGCTCAGTACATGGACAAGTACAAAAATACATTCAGCAAACCCTTTATTAGGAACAACTGCAATCTAATCCAAGTCAATGCAACAGCTCTGCTATGAATTCAGATTTTACAAAGTTTCTGTTTTTGCTGACATTGTCCCAAATATGGTGGTAAGTATACTCTATATACATAATTTATTTATTGAGGTCATAGGAACACTTTTCAATATATTGCACTGGAATCCACCCGCTATGACCTGTTGTATTGCATTAGACTGCACAGGCATCCCTAATAAAGTGCACACTGAGTGTATATTTTATGTTTTTCCAAAAAGTCATTCACAGACAAGCAGACTCTGTATGATCCAAATAATAAATAATAATAGAAAGTCCAAATAACAGCAATCCAATTGGACTTATTTAGGAATTGGCAGGGGAATATTTTTTTTAATCAGTTGGATCCATAATGGTTGACTAAATATTTAAAAAAAGAAAAAAATATATTATTTTGACAATGATGATTTCATTTCATGATTTCATTAACATCAAAGAAACTTCGTTCCAAATGCATAGAAGTTAAAACAGGTGTAATATGCGACCATCTGTTGGATTGTGTTAAAATCCTAGCATCAGCATTTTGGATTGTTTGTACGGTAAATGATCCAATGAAGATACATAAAGTCTAAAGTAGTTTAAGGAAATCTGATTGAAAATTGTCAATCATCCTGTTTACCCAGATAGTTTAGAATGGCTGTAGATACACCTTGATAAAAAAGAGCATAACAAATGGTAAATATGTATAAATAGTAACAAGTGCTCCCTGGTTCCCTCCTCAATCCCTCAGCAGCAGTGAATAATAAACCATTTGTTAGCCTGTCAGTCACATGCATTATTCCGTCTATAATCACCTCACCCAGTGTTGACTTATGAGGTTTTTAAAAAAAGCTGTTTCTAATCTCATGAGGCAAAGCTGTCAGATGGATTTACACTTTGGCTAAAATATCCAAGAAGAGTATTAAATATCTTAAACTCAAACAAACTAAAGTGCCTCCAAATCTGTTAATAATCTGTTTACCCAGTGTCAACAAGCAGTTTCTGATCAAATCCGTTTTTGTTTTTTTCAACATCCTTCTCGACAAGTACTGTTTTGTTTGTCTTTCGTTTCTTTATCATGTGTGATATCACCTTCTTCAACATCTTCATATTGACATTTCCGTGAGGAACACAGCCAATTTAATGGTTCGACTGATCTTTATATGGCGAAAGTATGTACTGATGACTTGGCAGATATTGGTTAAACTTCTGCCACACCTTGTGTGAGCTGCCTATAAAGAGCGAGCAGCCAAGCACCTGCTGCATCACAGCATCAGAGCATCCAGATTCCAGCATCCAGATTCCTGTTCAACAGGTTTTTTTCAGATTGAAATTTGACTGGAAAGGACCTCCATCATGACTCCAGTCGTCCTCTTCGTCCTCCTCCTCTCCCTGACAGCTGTTCCTCCGGTAAGACTAAATATTTTGACACTGAGATTATGATGGTAACTCATGCATGTGAAATCATGCGTCACTAAAATATCAACTTTCAGTGAACTAAAATAGGGAAAAGGATTGCTGACTAAACATTTTTGAGATTGTTCAAAAAAGAAGGGGAAAAAAAACATGAGTATAAATTGTTCAATCTTGTGTCTCTGTGTCTCAGGGTGCAACTGAAGAAGGAGATGATGGAGGTGAGTTGAAGTTTTTGAAGTTACATTTCAATATACACACATTTAATAATGCTGGTGCCTGTTTCTGATATTCTACGTTGTCTTTTTTATTTTTTCAGACTCATCTCAGGACGTCTCTGAAGTCATTGCAAGAGCAAATGCTAACATAAGTAAGAGAGTATAATTTTGTTTTATTTCTTTTGAATGTCAAAGATTATGACTTATTTATTAATTGTTTAAATAACTTAAATATCACAGAATAATTACAATGAGCAGCTTTTTTTCTGTGATACTGTATTTTGGGTTGTGGACTGTCGAGATGACAGTCCACAACCCAAAACATGAGAAGGAAATACATTTTGTAACAATTTCAGTTTTTGTTCATTTTGTAGATTAAACAACTGATCAAATTAATTACACAATGATGGACATATCAATTAATCAGTTGAGCCCTATATAAAAATGTAAAGATCTAGCAGTCATGTAAAACTCAAATTCACTTTCCTGCTGTGAACATTTATATGAGTGTCTGTTTGTTTCACAGCAAGGAGGCTGATTCATGGGGACATTGCCCCAAATCTGAGAAGGAACGCTGTTCCCTGCACTGCTAGAGGCTGCAAATGGCCTAAAAGTGGACGCTATGTAACAGTGCCTTACACCATCGCCTCCCACTACTGTAAGAAACTGAGACTTAACCTTTGACCCCTGAAAACGATTCCAGACAATCAGTCAGTCTTGTTCAGTTGCAGTCAGAACTACTGAAGTTGCACCAAAGTGAAATAGAGATTATTTTATAAAAAAAAAAAATGTTAGATGCAGCTGCATGGAAATAGACAGATAGATGGATAGAATAACTAAATAGACTTACTCAAATAGTAACAAATACAAATAGAAAATAATATAAAAAAATAGAATATTGTTACTATCAAAATAAATAAATAACTAAATAAATAAAAATAATACAGAAACATAGAATATAATAAATAATAGAATATACGCATTCATATAATAACTAAATATAAATATACTCATACATATAACAAATAAATATAACCATAAATATAATCAATAAAAAATATAATCATAGGATTTAAACCAATTAATAACTTAGTGTTGTTAGCATATTAAACACACAGAGGGAGCAATTTATAATTTGACGCCACATTTTTGCAAAAGTCTGTGTGCGCCAACTGAGAAGAGTGATTTTTTTTAAAAGAAAAAAAAGATTCATCCTGAAAATATGAGTTGTGATGTTTGAAGGAAGGATATGTCTTGTTTAGGGAAATCACTAACTTTTCTTTCACTCTGCAGCCACAAACGAGCGCAACTTCATCATCAGTACTCTGGAGTCCTTCCATAGGTCCACTTGTATTCGCTTTCAGAGGAGGACCTCAAGGGATCGCAATTACCTCTACTTCTTCTCTGAATCTGGGTAGGAAAACACACACACACACATATATGCACACACATACTGTATGTTAACATGAAAATAATTAATTCTCAATTTCAAGTTTATTTCAAGAATGGGTTACTGTTTTTGGTCCCTCTCTTAAGCCAATCTACGCTCATCTACACCAATTAGTTTGACCCGTGCAGGTCGCCTGTGAGTGTAGAAATTGTTTTCTCACCTGCTACCTGTCTTATGACCTCCCAAGAAAATAACAGCATCAGTTATTTCAGCAAATAGCCCCCAACAATTACATTATGTTAAGGTCAAGATGTCCAGCAGTCAAGGGAACTCTCTTCTGCCAATAACAAAAAGGAAAAGAGGTGAGAAGTTGTTATAGTCAATCAATCAGTCTTTATTTATATAGCACCTTTCATACAGGTTAATGTAGTTCAAAGTGCCTCAAAGTTAGTTGACTGACAAACTGATAATAAGACAGAAGTAAATAAAGACAAAGAATAAATTGAAAAAAAAACTGAAACCAATGCACACAAAATAAAATAAGAATATTAAAAATGTTTATAAAACAAGATAGATACAATAATTAAATAAGTACATAAAACAAGAGAGAATAACAGAAAAGGTTTATTAAAAGTTAGAGGGGTTGAGTGGTTAGAGCACATACCACATAATTGCAGCGTCCCTGGTTCGAATCCGGCCAAGGACCTATGCTACGCCTCTCTGTCTGTCTCTGTTTCCTGTTGGCCTCTCTGCCTCACGAGAGCAAGTAGAGAGGGTTCATCTCAAGGTGCAAACCATTCATAAGAATGGAATAGAAAGGCCAGATGAGACTTTACCAAAAACATCTAAAAAGCCAGCGCAGCTCAGGACCAGCTTTCTTTGGACAGATGTAACTCTGATCGACCTGTACCATAATGGTGGGAAGAAAACAGTGTGGACAAGGCTTGGAATAGCTCATGGTTCAAAGCATATCACATCATCTGTAAAACAAGGTGAAGGCAGTGTGATGGTTGGGCGTGCATGGCTTCTGATAGCAATAGGTCACTAGTGTTTATTGATGATGTGACAGAGGACAGATGAATTCTGATTTGTATAGGGAAATACTGTCTGCTCAGATTCACCCAAATTTTTTGTTGATTGGACGGCAAAGATGGACAATGACCCAAAACATACTATCAATGCAACCCAGGAGTTTCTTAAAGCAAAGACGTGGAATATTCTGCAATAGACGAGTCAATCACCTGATCTCAACACCATCAAGCATGCATTTCACTTGATGAAGACTAAACTTTAGGCAGTGAGACCCGCAAACAAACTGAAGAACTGAAGACAGCTGCACTAAAGGCCTGGGAAAGCATCACAAAGAAGGAAACCGGCATTTGGTGATGTTACTGGCTTTCAGATCGTAGGCAGTCATTGCCTACAAAGGATTCTCAAGTTTTAAAAATGAACATTTTTATTTATCATTATTTAGTTTGTCCAATTACTTTTGAGCCTCTGAAATAAGTGGACTGTGTATAAAAATGTTTGCAATTCCTAACATTTTCAAACCATATTTTTGTCCTACCCCTTGAACTTCAATCACATCTTGATTGTTTCATTTCAAATCCATTATGGCGGTCTACAGAGCCAAAATTACAAAAACTGTGTCACTGTCAAAATATTTATGGACCTAACTGTATTTGTGTGTGTGCGTTTGTGTATCAGGTGCTGGTCCTACCTGGGCCGTCAGGGAGGAGGACAGTATGTCTCCTTAAAGAGAAACGGCTGTCTGTACACGGGCACAGTGCAGCACGAGGTTCTCCACGCTCTCGGCTTCCACCACGAACAAGTCCGCTCTGACAGAGACAGATACGTCAGAATCCTCACCCAGAACATCCAGTCAGGTAAGCTCACATTGTTTCACACACTATTTTTATGAATACTGAGAAACATGGAGAGGTGAGTTTGTAATTTATACTGATTACATTCATTATTTTAGGATGTAATTAGAGTGGGCTGGACCTTTTTTAATAAAACTACTGGATAACTTTACAAAGTTGCAGAAAAGTAATGCCAGTTTTTCCATAAAATGCACCACTATTCTCACTTATTTTCACTTGCCAGTCAGAATCAAGGCTTCTGATCTTTCCGCTGACATCCAACTTGAAATAATTATAGAAAATATACATACATATAATAATACATTATAGAAAAGGCCAATGACAATATTGTAGGTCCTCAGCCATCATGGCAGGAAACTCTCTAATGATCAGATAGTGGCAGGAGGACACAGACAGGAAGGTAAGAAGAAAGTAAAATCTAAGATCTGTGCGTTTATATTTTGCTCTGTCTTTCTGTGCAGGAATGCAACACAACTTCAACAAGGTGCAGACCAACAACCTGGGAACTCCCTATGACTTCAACTCCGTCATGCATTACAGCAAGTGAGTGATTTTGACCATATAGTGTATTTATGTCATATTGACTTAAATTACGTTGGTGGTTATTTTCTGTTTCTTAAAGCAAATATACAACATTTTATTTTACATACAAGACCAGCTTTGTAAATTAGTCACCGTAACAAAACTGATTTGGGAGTGCTCAGTATATAGTTATAATGTTCTAATACTGTAAGTCATACTATTACATTTGGAGGTATACAATCCAAAAGGCCTAACAAACCATTCAACCATACAGCTTCAGGTCAAATTCTGAGATTCAACAGAAACTGGAAGAAAATTAATGTAAAAATAGCAATACCACAATTGTGAGAGGGGGAGCCGGTGTGTGTGTGTGTGTGCTTATGTGTTATACTAAAAATGTATTTGTGTCCTACAGCTACGCCTTCTCCAGAAACGGGCGACCCACCATCGTTGCCAGGAGCAACCCGAACCTTAGCTTCGGACATGCCAGGGCGTTGAGTCGCAATGACATCGCCCGTGTCAACAGGCTGTACAGATGTTGAGTTTAAAAAAAGGACTCTACTACCAAGTCATACGGTGAGAACAGAGGAAATATACCACAATACTGATCAGGTTTCTGTAACAGCAACAAAATAAGTTTTGTGTCCATGTGGTTTAGTCAAATTTAAATGGGTTAATGTTTGAAAATAAACATATGAATAATTTGCACACATTCTTTTTTGTGGACCCAGCATTTAATTTCTGCTTTTAATCCATTTTGAGAGAATATATTAGAGGATTATGGCAAAAATGTCTAAGTGGTATAACCATAAAAACTTGCCTGAAAACACTAATTTCTCAATAAAACACCATATCAACTAGTTTGGCATGATCTTACATTATTAACATAAGTTTTTTATATTAAATAAAGGTAATGAAATACAATTGTTCTAAATATTAAATTCAATCTGGAGAATCATGTAAATTAGGAACCATTCCAAGTAATTATTTGTATAAGTCCACTTATATACACTGTAGGTAGATAAAATGTTTATCGTTCTTTTGTGGTTACACCATTTGACATTTTCAGGAACATTCAGTCTTACTTTTGGTTAAAAAAAAATGGTGCAAATGTCATTTCAAATGACATAAAACAACAAAAACACAAAATGTAAATTGTTACAAACCCGATGCTGCTTTTAAAATATTTTTTAATATGTTTTTGAATTGTTCATCTAGCCAACCCTTATATGTTACTGAGTCATATATATGTATATCTGAGATGGTTTGTAATCTAAAAATCACAATCTCATATTTTCTCTCCAACCAGAAGCGTAATGACAAAAGGAAAGGGTCGGCTTCCAGTTTCTTCCACTCTCGGCTCGTCATGATTACACAAGCAGCCAACATCTGTTTTTCTATAAGAATATTCATAATCAATAACAATATCCAAATGTATTCTTTATATTGTGTCTGACTTTGGGGGGTTTTCTGTACTTTAGTATAAATACTGGATATTTGTCCAGTTATGATTTGTAACCAACTATTACTTTGTATTCACCTTTTCAATGAAGTGAGACATGTTCAATAAAAGCCACAAAAATAAAGGTGTGATGTCATTTTTCTGTCAAAAGGAGGCAGTACCCCTCCATAATTATAACAGGAGTGTACATTATGCATGTTAGTTTAACCTCAGCTTGTCAGTGTAAGCATTTCATGTCATTGTTTTAGATCGGACTTCCCACAGTAAAACTAAAGCCAGTTTGATGCTCAACAAAAAACTTAAGCTTAGACAAAGTTCAGACAGAGCTTCAAAACATTCAGTCTAGAACAAAGAGACCAAGAAGATGATTAACGCACTGGGAAACTGGTTTTTGTCCAGCTGGAGAAAGGAAATCTGATCTTCTATGAAGACGACCTTAAAGAGTGTGGTGTTGACATAAAAGCAGCCTCAGTCTTCTCAGGACTATTCACACAGTTCTTCGTTGATGAGCGCGGGCTGAACCAGTCAGGGCGTTCTGGCAGTAGTCTATGTCCTTCAGACATTCATCAATGCTGGTATCGATCTACTGAAAAGAAGCTTAGCCTCTAAATCCAAATATTTCTATCAGAGGACTACTGACAAGGCTTTACAGAGTCCAAATGGACACCTGGACCTGTTTGTCCGCTTCCTCCTGGGCCTTTCAGTGGAGACCAATCAGAGTCTCCTACGAGGCCTGCTGAAAAAGACTGAAAGTAAAACAGAGGTCAAAGAGATGCTTGTGCAGTACATCAAGAAGAGGATCAAGGACAATCTCTCTCCAGAGAGAAGCATCAATCTCTTCCACTGTCTGAATGAGTTGAACGACCATTCTCTACCTCTTTGACAGCTTTGATAATCTTGGGAAGCATCAGTTGAAACCATCTCCATCTAGGTGTGAGTTGTTTTCTAGTTTCAGGGTTATACATTATAACTCTAGTTCTGTAAACACATGCAGAGTCCTCTAATCATGCTAAATTAGTTTGATTGTTCTTCTGTGTGGAGTAATTCACTTTATCATTGTGTATGCCAACTGGATCATGAATCACCTGCTTTCAGTGAGGTTGCAATGCCGGCAGTGTTAACATGGATATGTGGTCTTAACACGATTGTTGTGATGCGCTGCTTATCATTGGTAAATTAGTTTGGGTCATAGTATAAACCAATTCAATGTAAGAAAAAGGACAGAATAGACAAACCATAATGTAAAAGAGATAAAGGCAATTTGAGGAAAATTTAAATTTAAATAAAATCAAGAAAAGACTCTGATAAAAGTATGTTTTTTAAGAAAAGAGATCACTGAGTCAGCTGACCTGATTTCTTCTGGGAGATTGTTCCAGAGCATCAGGACTCGGACTGAAAATGTTCTGTCCCATCTAGTCTTCAGCTGGGATCTTAAATTCTATAACATACTGAAATGAAGAAGCTGAAACAGGAGTGATACGATCACATCTTTTTGTTCTGGTTAAAAGTCTGGCAGCTGAGTTCTGTATAATCTGCAGACGATCAATAGATTTTTGGTTTAGGCAAGTCAAAGGGCTATTTACATGCACTCTTATCTATCTATCTATCTATCTATCTATCTATCTATCTATCTATCTATCTATTGCAATAATCTAAACATAATGAGATAAAAGCATATAATTGTCTCTGTGTCTTTAACAATTAAGAAATATTTCTAAGATGCAGAACTTGTATGGTGTGCTGTTCAAAGCTTAAATTACATAAAATGCCATGATTTCTAGAAACAGGCCTGATATGTTCCACTAGAAAACCAGAAGATGGCAGCATTTGCTTTACCATATACCCAATGACATGATCTCATATTCTCAACCACATCATATTCTCAACCTTTATCCTAACTTGAACTTTACCCTCCTCTTAACCCATAGTGGGAAGCTGAATGATAATATCAGGTTCCTTGAAGGGGGCATATCATGCTTTTTGTGATTTCCTTTTATTTTTATGCCAATATGATTTGTAATATGTTAAACACGGTCAATGTCCAAAGCCTCATCATCTTTTTCTTTTTTCTTTGTTTTTTTAGCTGATATTTGCACCCATTTGTAATTAAATAAACTGATAAATAGTAATGTGGATATAATGAATACGTGGGTAAAGGCAAATAATAGAATAACTAGTAAAGATAATTACATCAAAACAACACAGTAGGCCATATCACAGTATTATGATATCCAAACATAGTGGAGCTTTTAGCAAATAAAGAACCAGATATTTCCCTCCGGAGTTGGTAGAGAGCAAAAACAGAACTAAAATAAAATGAATATTGGACTTACATTCACCAGGTGTATCTGCTGAATGTGGAAATAAGCAACTATTTGCTAACAAGATCAATATATCAATGAAGAAGTTGATGAATGGTGAATGTCATTTTAACACCTTGTTTCTGCTGCCCCCAAGTGGCCAAAATCAGTTAACACAGGTTTAGCTGGGAACTGTTTAATCAAAGGATGTCAGCTTCACCTTTCTTCCTTTTGGTAGATGCTGGTTAAGCTTTATTAGTACTTTATTATTTAATTACCTCGTTATTGGAGAACCATCTCCTTGAATTTGTTTGTCAGTCTTATAACTGTAAGATCTTGTTCTTGAGGCTAACATATTGCAACAGAGAATACTAAGGAAACTAATTCAGCTTCTCTAAAGAAACAATATTTTTAAATTTTAATGTTATTTGACATCAACCCCTGATCAGAAGGCAAGGCAGCTTTATTTATATGGCACATTTCATACCCAAGGGCAGCTCTATGTGCTTTATATAAAAACAGACATTTAACAGTACGAATTGGAAACAAAAAACATATAAAACTCAATAATAGTGAAAATTGGAAACATTAAAACATACAATTAAAAACAAATAAACCCAATAATAATGAAAAATAAAAACAAAGTACAGAAAAATAGAAAGAGAGAAAAATAAAAACTGGAGTAGAATAGAGAAAGCCATGTTACGCCTTATTGTTGATGTGTAGAGGCGTCACCTCAGCAGGTTCAGTGTTGCTGATCTCGAGAGTATTGAACTTGCAATGCAGTATTTTAATATTGCTATATTGGTACTTTTACTTAAGTAGACAATCTGAATAATTCTTCCACTATTGCCATTTAGGAAAAACCAACTCACTGTAATTTTATCCAAAAATGAACAAGATAAGTCCCAAACAACACTGAAAAATTGAAAATGTTTTTTAGTCCTTTTTTATTGTTGCCTTGCTACAATGCTTCTTGTTCATCTGTGAGTCCACAAACATGCATTGTCATTATGTACAGGAAACTAAACACACACATCCTTTTGTTCACCAAAAGGTCATGCACAAAGAAATGTTCAGTATGTTCTGTATGATATCCTGTATTTGAGATTTGGAAGAGGTAGGGCGAAACAATGTGTGCTGTCATCATCAATCACAGATGCATGTTTTCCAACGTCAGTCTCCAAAAGCCCAAACAGAAGTAAAGCATCTTTTTCTGTCAAGTTTATTGTCATAATTTGGCTGTTAAAGAAGTCTCTATCACTGCAAACAAAACTAAGGTTTGTATCTTAAAATCTGAAAATATTTGGTGGAACTGCACACAAGCATATATAGAGATGAATGCAGCGAGGTGTGATGTCACCTGTTCATTTGCATCAAAGCCAGTTTGATCAGAGTGGAAGGGTAAGGAAGGGTAGTAGAGATAATCTCCTCTCCCTTTTCTTCTATTTTTGTTCTCTTTTAATCTTGTTAATAGATGATTAATGAACAACCACGAGCACACTTATTAGATGGGCCGTATTTAGCCATTAATACCATAATGATTCAATTCAAATCACTCTATTTGTCCCCGAGGGGCAATTCAAAAAGGGGCGTGACAGTAGCTAAAGCAGAAACACAATCAACAATGACTCGTTGAATGATTGAGAGAGAAGTTGAGGTTTTTTGAATTGGTATCAACTGGAATCAGGGATTTTTTGGAGCGATCATTTAGATACATGACTCCAGAAACAGAACACTTGTCGAACAAATGAGCATAGTCATGATGGGTGGATAATGTAATTATTATCCCACATAATCACTTCACAGCCTGTACGCTCACATTCCAAAATAATTGCAGACCACAATAATGGAGGTGCGCTAAGTACATAAGAGAACAATTATAAGTCTGGGTTCAAACACATTACGTAACAAATACATTAAGCAAGCATGATTAAGTGTGTAGTTTCGAGGTTGTATAAGGCCCTGACAGTCTGCAATATTTACAATACAAGATATAACAATGCAACTCTTGCTGCAAATTATAAAAATGATCTGTCTCCGCTATTGTGTCTCTTAGCTTGTGTTTAAAGGATAAAACTGGAATTATGTAATATTTTATCATCATCAGTTAATCTTTATATGTTTGGCACCAAATCACAACAAAGTCATCTCAAGGCACTTTACACATAGAGCAGGTTCTAAACCAAACTCTTCAGGTTTTAACTTTAAAGAGACCCAACATTCCCACATGAGCAACAGTGGCAAGAAAAAACTCCCTTATAACAGGAAGAACCCTCAGAACCAGACTCAGAGTGGGAGAACATCTGCCTCGACCGGTTGGGGTAGAGAGGAGAGAGAGAAAGGAAGGATAGAGGAGAGATGCACAGTGAAAATCAACAATGAAGCTAGAAGGTCCGGGACTGGAATCTGTTATACGGACGTCTACAGGCCCAGATTACCTGTGAGACCAGAAAGCACAGACAACTCCGGGGAAGAAGTTTAGGTTATTGAATGTACACAAGTGTTAATGGATATAGATGGATGGATAGAGAGAGAGAGGGAGGAGGAGAGAGGAGCTCAATGCATCATGGGAGTCCCCTGGTAGTCTAAGTCTAGAGCAGCATAAGCTAAGAGCTCTAAGAGCCCTAACTATAAGCTTTATCAAAAAGTTTTAAGGCTACTCTTAAATGTAGGGAGGGTGTCTGCCCCCCTGACCAAATCTGGAAGATGGTTCCACAGGAGTGGAGCCTGATAGCTGAAGGCTCTGCCTCCCTTTCTACTTTTAGAGATACTAGGAACCACAAGTAGACCTGCATGCTGGGAGCGCAGTGTTCTAGTAGGTACATAAGGTACTATAAGCTCTTTGAGATATGATGGAGCCTGACCATTGCAAGCTTTGAAGGTGAGGAGAAGGATTTTTGTACTAATAACAAGTGTTGTTTGTGAAGCTACTTCCTGATAAAGGCCTAAAAGTTTCTATAAATAATCAGCCATTCAATCACTCACTGTAACAGGTTTCAATTTTACCTCAGGATTCAATCCAACACAAACATAATTATGAGGATATTCATAATGCCGTGCAGTTGGGACCGTGAAGACAATGGTACATACCTTCTTGGTTAATTCAACCTGACAATTACTGCTGTAACCTGCTGAGCTAGAAACTTCACTTATGCTGATGAAAACAAAAGTATATCAGATGTCTAATCAGGAAGTGAACACAATGAACCCTTGTAAAAGAAAGCTGTTGTAGAGTTTTATTCAAAGTTTTACATTTGCACCTTCAGAGTATACCCTACCCATGAAATACACACTGGGCTATTTATGATGGTTTTGGATTGACGGAGAACCTCATACTTATATACTTTTAATACTATGATATTTTATTTACTAGTGTGATTCCAATCTTGTGCCAAAAGTTGCCGATTTCTGAGCACAAATCCAGGGCCATGAAGAAATAATTTTCCCTGTTTGGTGTGGAAGAACCGTGACTGATCAACACAGAGTTTAGATCTCGAACCCATCCAACGCTTTTGCAATGCACTTGAAAACTGACTATGAGCCAGATCTTATCTCCTAGTATCAGTTATGCTCTGCAGCCACATTTCAACAATATTGCTGAAACATTGTCAGTGAACGTCAAACATTTCTTAAAGCAACTCTTACCTTTCTTGCATTTCACACAGCACTTAAATGACTGAAAAATCATGATATATAATAATAATGAGTTTCTATGCCTGATGGATCTATCTAACATTTTAGAGTGCCATTACCTTATTAATAGCATTTTACCCTAACCAAAAAAATATGTAAAAATGAAACAAAGGTAAGGGTAGCTTTAAATTCTCACTCTCTGTTTGTTGACTACAAAGTGGCGACTAAGGTATTGTATAAATTAGTGAAATAAAATATTGTTCAGTCAGGGTTAGGTAAGATACTTGGGTAAGGTTCAGTTAAGATCCTGGATATGATTGTACTTGCAGGTCTGTGATAGGTGAGGATAAGGACAAGGATGAAAGTGTAGACACACATGCTAACTGGGGATTCAGACCAATAACCGGTTGTAGCTGTGAGTAATGAAATACGATCCAGAAAGTCCAACTGGAGAAGTAGACACCACAACACTGCACCCTGCATTGCGACAATTGCAAGATTAACAGTAAAAATACAGTGTGCATGTATCTGCCTGGTGTTACTGCAAAAATTGAGCCAGGCTGAACTTTTTTGGTGGATGACCCCACATTGTTTCGTCAGAGCGCTCTGCATTGGCACCTCTGCTTGTTCCAATCAAATGAGAGGTAAAGCAAGGCAAGGCAACATTAAAAAAAACATAAAAACATGCAATTTGAGAAATGAAAATAAAACTCAAACATTAAAACATACAATTAATCCGTCCCCCGCCCAAAACAAAGTGCAGAAAAATAGGAAGAAAAGGGCTGCATCTTTTCATGCAGGGCTAAAATCAGTCTGATTGTGGCCTGTTCTGCTTCACTACATAAAGAACAATCTGCATTTGGCTCTGAAAGTTTGCAATGAAAGAAAACAGGACAGTTCTGCACCTGTAGTGACCAGTAGCACTTTTACTGTCTTCATGGTTTTGTATTTTATCATGTTGCCTTGCTGAAAAAAAGAATTTCCTCTTGTTGGACAATAAAGATCTGAAATGAACTGTGACACCTGAAGAACATGTGTGTAAGATTTGGACATTAAACTAACACATGTTTTGACATTTTATGTTATGGTAAAAAGAAGCAAAATACACGAAGGTTGTGTGTGACTGAGCTCTGTGTGTGCACATTTAAGACGTGCAGTTTGAGGCTTTTTCTGAGTGCTGAAATGTTGCAAAAAACCTGAAACACTGGAAACGGCTCCACTTACAAACACAAGCCAGATGCAAAACAAGAGGAAGTATGATTCTGAGTTTCTCTGACTCATTCAGTATTGAACTTGATTTTGTATAAATTCTTGTGAACACAGTCTTTTTAAAAATAAACCAAACTACTCGTCCTACATATTAAAGTAAATCCATTTCCTTCTCAAACACTTACAGTAATAGCAATGCTTTGTTTGGTTCCCTTTTACTGGAAACAGCAAAGATAACAGATGGTGTTTGTGTTGGATGTGAAATGAGTTATGAACATAGTGGTATAACAATTGAAGCTTTACAGAAACAAGAGTGACAGGCGCTGCCAGTAAGGTTTAACACATACTACTGCACACGTATAGTAGTGTGTGTGTGTGTGTGTGTGTGTGTGTTTTTATCTATAAAGAAGTTTTATGGTGTGGGAAAAAAAAGCTGTTCCTCTGTGTGTTTTGTGTCGTATCTCATCTTTGAAGGGAGCAGAGAAAAAAGGGTGACCTGGAGCCTCATTGACCCTCAGGGACTTCTTGAGGATCAATGAGTGAGTGGCTCCTACAGGCTGCGCAGCTCGAACCCAGTGATGTGCTGATGTTGCATGCACACCTCACTCTTCAGCGCTTGCAGTCCAAACTGGGGCAGCTCCCATATCAGATGCAGAGCTGCCAACTCTCACGCATTGATCATGGGATTTATTAACACTTTTTACATGCTCTCACACCACACGTTCATTTTCTCACGCAGTAAAAAACAAATTCATAACTGATACTGACACTGTCGTAGTAACAGGAAGGGAAAGCAAAGAATATACACAAAGCTATTGTATTTTTCCCATGCATGCTGCTCAGAGTAATCTCAGTCTGCAGCTCTTCGGACAGTGGCACAGTGTCTCTTCTATGGGTGGAACTATGTCCGAATACACTATTCAGAAAAGCACAAATGGGTTTTTAATGAATATTTATTTCATACAAATATTCTTTTTATAATTTGGTTTTGGAAAGACTCTGCTGTCTCTGTGCCACAGATATTTAAATAGTTGTAGATTAGCGGGTCTAACAGAGCTGAGGTTCAGTTGAGTGGTTAGCCCAGTAGCCCCCTCGTTCCCCCTCCCCAAAGCAGCTTATTGAAGAACACTTATTAATGTAATAACAATAATTAATTGTAATAATTAATAGCCTTTTAGAAACAGCAGTGGTTTGGCTAGTCTATGTCAGGTCCTTGTGGATGTTAAAGGGATAGTTCGGATTTTTTGACATGAAGTTAGATGACATCCTCACCATCAGTGTCATGCATCAGCAGTGGCTGTTCTGGCCACTGCTAAGTAAGTAAGTAAGACATTTGCATCACAAAATCGTTGTCTGTAAAAAAGTCAGACCTCACAATCACCTGGCACTATTTTCCCTCCCTTCGTATCACTGCGCCCTGCCGCCTGTTGACAGCTGGGCACCTTTCCATCAGCTGTTTCAAGATTTTGTGATGCAAATGTATTACTCTTTTGAACACATATTGTTTTTCGAAGTGAAACGCTTTATCTTTGTGACCCCAGAAACTCGCCGGAACTACTTTCTTCAACATCAAAAGCCGGCAAAACTGTGGAGGGAAAAGCCACTGCTGATGCACGACACTGATGGTGATGATGTCATACAACTTCATGTCAAAAAACCCGAACTATCCCTTTAACTCCCAGATATTTGAACTTAGCCATCACTGTGTTAATGGTAACTAGGGGGTGAGTGGGCGTCGTCATGGAGACATTCAAGGAGAGGTGGTGGTCCTATCATCACTCTTTCAGGGCGATCACTTCCTCCCTGTACGTGAGCAGCAGATCAACCCCACAACTGCTGTGTCATCTGCATATTTCACAATAGTGTTCATAGCCTTAGTCATCGCCAATGGCGTAGCCACGGGTGTGCCAGGGTGTACTGGTGCCACCCACAGAGGCAGCTGGCACACCCAAAAAAGTTGCGGTCAACGATGCGTTGTGACACCTGCACCTGGCAACCTACTGACCTGACTGTGACCCCTCGCCCAGCAAGCATTGCGGGAGTGCTAACTGCTGTGTAATTGACTGTGTTTGGGCAACTGATCAAACGGAAAGTGGACAGAGGACATCAGTTCCTGTCCATTGTTGAAGTGTTGGACTCATGTGACAAAGATGTTTTTCCCAACATGAACTGTTTACTGCATATTCTGATATCACTTGTGAACAGGATAAAATCCACCAGCAGAGCTACAATGCTCACAGAGAGACTGAATAGTATGTCGCTGCTCATGTTTGAAAAAGAGCTCGCGGTGGTCATCGCACAATTGCAGGTGTACAGGAAATATCGGAGAAGACGTGCAGTTTTCGACTCACATCACCAAGAGGTCGACCAGGAACAGTGTTGTTTTCGGCCCCGGATCTTTGAACTAACTGACAAGCCTGGAGGGCACGATGCTGTTGACTGCTGAGCTTCATCCATCATGTCACGTGCACAGAGCTGCGAAAACAATGTGACCAGGCTGATTTATGAAAAGTACAACACCCTAATATGACCTAGTTTAAAGCTGGATGAAGACACAGCAACACCCTGCTGTCTAACTGAGGAATTACAGCCTTTTGCTGATGATGACCTGGTACTGGTTAGATCCCAATATATCCAGTGGATCTCCTGTTTCCTGGACTTTAAAAATCACATTTGATTATGCACGTCATTCACTTATACACTATAGAAGACATTAATCTTCCACTCCCCAGTCATTTAGCTCCACAGGTTTCATCATGTGGATTTGGGGGGGGTGGGGAGGGGGTTTACTTTACGTCACCATATGTGTTCCTGGCAACATGCAGCCGAGCCACATTCCCAAGTGACTCCGAGAACAATTTGTCTTTTGAACAAGTTTATCTTTTTAAAGTGTGAGTTCACTCATGATGCATAGTTTCTATCATCTTTGCATCAGACATAAAGTTCCTGACAAAACTGGAAAATACAAAATACTATAACATACACAGATATAGATAGGTAGATGGATGGATGGATGGATGGATGGATGGATGGATGGATGGATGGGTGGGTGGGTGGGTGGGTAGGTAGGTAGGTAGGTAGGTAGGTAGGTAGGTAGGTAGGTAGGTAGGTAGATAGATAGATAGATAGATAGATAGATAGATAGATAGATAGATAGATAGATAGATAGATAGATAGATAGATAGATAGATAGATAGATAGATAGATAGATAGATAGATAGATAGATAGATAGATAGATAGATAGATAGATAGATAGATAGATAGATAGCTTATTTTATCCAGATGGTTTCATAATTCTAATATTAATATTAATAAGTATTGACAGAGCTGACAAACACTGGTGCTAACACAATGCCTGGGTCAGCTGCTCATGTTATTGTTATGATCGTCATGCCAACTGATCACAACGTCTTGGTATTTGAGCATTGTTGACATTGTGTGGTTCTTTGGAAGAGTGTATTATTATTATTATCATTACTAATATTATTAATTATAATTTATATTATTGTTTTAATATTTTATAAAAGCCTGTTTGTGATCTCTGTATTTGGGTCCACCTGCTCTGCTTTCCACCTGTGACAGTTACTGGTTATTCAACATTTTTCACTCTTAACACCCCACTTATCTTTAATGTACTGCATACATAAGCACAAGCAATCATTGTCCTCTCCTCAAGACAAAAATGTTACATAGAGGCTCATAAAATAGTCTCCAGTGATCCTTTCTGTTTTCTTGTGCGTGTGTTTTTTAAGTAGGTAATTTAAGTGCAGCAAGCAACATGCAGCCGAGCCACATTCCCAAGTAAATGAATTTGGCTGTCAGGTTAGCATGTGATTTTGCACTTGGTACAGTGTAAGGAAGTGTCAGGTGCTGCCCTGAAGCTACCATTAATATCAGTACAATAACAAACCTGACATGAGTGATGTTTTTATGACAAAACATGCCCCACTTATGTAATTTTTCGCATTCCCTCAGATTGAATCCATTGGAAGTGATTATTCTTCTCTGTTTGCTAAGTATACATTTCAACCAGTTAATCCCTGTCCTTTGTACGGGCAATATTGCAAACTCCTTTCAAAATATTTGCACAATAGCTATGTAAATAAAGTTATGTAATAAGTTACGTTTTAGGCATGAACAACATAAATTCAGCGAAGAACGACTGTACAATCTCATGCAAGCCAAAACAACAACTTCTGATTTTACAAAGTTTGTCAGAAAGGTGATAATTACACTTTATACAAATACTTTATTTATTGAGGTCATGGGAACACTTTTCATATATCTTGCACTGGAATACACCACCGTCCTTATAATAATCTATTCATAAACTTTATAAAACTATCTTTTACGAAACATGTGCTGTGAGAAAATATGTAATTGAATATGTTCAACAAGTACAAAATGGGCCCCTGTGGTGTACTTGCATGTTTTCTTTCATTCCAGTACGGCCCTGTGTGCTTTAAATGACAGGTGAAGCATCATCAATCAGGATAATCGTCCCAGTTGTACGTCAATACCGTATAGTGCAATGTAGGCTACTAGTGTTACTGTCACTGTTTGTCCTGTTTTAACCCAAAAAACCCTGAGGGGTTCCTACACCTGTTGTACTGGATTGTATTAGACTGCACAGGCGTCTCTAGTAAAGTGCAAACTCAGGGTTTTTTTTTTTTTTTCTAAAAAATAATTCACAGACAAGCAAACACTGTATGATCTTCTGCTTATTTCGGGGATCAACAGACAAAACTTCAAATAACAGCGATCCAAATGGACTTCATTGGGATTTGGCAGGGGGAAAAAACAGGAGACCCCAAACTGATGTAATGACAAACTTTTCTGCTATTCAGAAATCATGTTTTTAAACTGTTAGATCCATAATGGCTGACCTAATGCTAGGGAAAAAAACCCAAACAAACAAATGTATTATATTGACAATGATGAGAGCAATGAACCCACTGAATTTCATTAACATCAAAAAGACAATTTGTTCCATAATAGCTCTGCGTTTGTAGATATGGAGCCCAACCTTTACATAACTTTGTAACTTTCAACAGTTCTTACGTGTGTACCAATTATCGTTATCAGTTTTCCAGTTTCACAACCACCTACCCTAACCCTAACCACGGTGTACGATAATAACTATATACTGATTATATAACAATCGGAGGTGGAAAGAGTACTGAAATATTCTACTCCAGTGAAAGTACTATTATGAAATGAAATTTGACTTAAGTACAAGTGAAAGAACTAGTCTAAAATAGTACTGGGGGGGGCACTTATGTAGTACAAAAAGGACAATGTGATAGCCCATAAATCTCGAAATAGTTGTTTTGATTAAAAGTAAAGGCATACCTTTACAAATTAAAGTGCAATGACAAAAAAAAGTATGTTAACACACAACATTTATTACATTTATGGAGATATAATGTGTCATTTTTAAAACAATACAACTATTGAATTGAAGATGGCATAAATTGTAGATTCTCTAAATCATCATTTTCTTCACCAACAGTCATACTTTCCCTAAATGACCCAAAGAAGACCAAACTCTAAGTATCTCTGTAAAAAAAAAAAAAAAAAAAAAAAAAAAAAAGGCTGCGCACGTGCACCATTCGCTCCATTCTCTCATGTCCTACGCTGTCCTGTGCACATGAACGCATCATGCTCACGGCGTGCCTGTACCTGCAGAGTGAGACGGATGACAGCAGCACAATATAAGGACATTTCTCTTAGTCTGCGTCCTAAAATATGAGAGCTAGCTGTCAGGTTGTGATAGGCTGCAGTACTTTATGAATGTTAAACTATTGTATAATGATAGTAAACGCTTCTGTATCTCCTTTGCTTTTTTTTTTCTTTTTTTTAAAATTTCGCTAACATTTATTTTTTACTCAGTAATGGATGTGATTTCAAATGTGGCAAAATACAATATTTAAAACAAAAAAAACGTAAGTAAAAGTAAAAATACAGATTTTTAAAACTATTTTAAAAGGTACAAGTCTACACAAAAAACCCTACTTAATTACAGTAAAGTGAGTAAATGTAATTTGTTACTTTCCAGCTCTGATAATAATCTTTACAAAGCCAATTCCTACAAAACTGTTTCTACTGTATTGTTTGACTAATCCAAAAGCTTTCAGTAGAGGAATTCACAATCTCTCTCTTAGTCTTAAAATGTGTCTGAAGCACCAAGATTTTAAGATGAATTATAAAATAATCAGTAATTAAATGCATAGAAGTTACAACAGGTGTAATCAGGTGTGACCATCTGTTGGATTGTGTCAAAAGCTCAGCAGCAGAAGCAGCATTTTGGATGGTTTGTAAAATATGATCCAGTGAAGACTTATTGAGTAGCCCAAACATGATGAGATAAAATCATGTTTGGCCTATTAATGTCTCAATTTCAGCTCTTGACACAACAGAGACGAACTGAGTTTGGCAATGTGAACAAAAGAAACATTAATGAGTCACAGTGTTCTCATATAAGCATCAAAACTCAATCAAGATTATTTGCCATTTCTCCAATTGTTCAATATATAAAGTCTATGAAGCTCATCAGTTAAGGAAGGAAGAATAATATAACTGGATGCCACCAGTATTCGAATGATGGGAGATCTTTATAAAACTACTGATAATCTGTGCTAGTGTCAGATGGTGCATGAAGGAAAAGAATGAAAAGCTGTGCTGAAGTCCAATAAAACCACAACGTAACACACATCAGCAGCCAATCAGATGTCATTTTACATCTCAAGGAAAGCAGCTTAAAAAACATGAAAACTGAAAATTGTCAAAAGTGTTCTCATATAAGCATCAAAACTCAATCAAGACTTCAGTTTTATCTGCATTTAGTAAATTATTTGCCATTTCCCAGTTTTACTTATCTAAACAATTGTTCAATACATAAAGTTTATAAAGCTCATCAGTTAAGGAAGGGTTCGAATGATAGGAGATCTTGCTGAAACTACTGATAATCTGTGCTAGAGGCAGATGGTGCATGGAGGAGGAAACAAGTCTGAAGAAAGTCAAAGCTACAGCAATGGATTACAATGAGTTGGTCAAAACAATGAAAAGCTGTGCTGAAGTCCAATAAAACCACAACGTAACACACATCAGCAGCCATTCAGATGTCATTGTACATCACAAGGAGCAACCCAGAGCCGTTTCTGAGAACAACAGCTTAAAAAACTTGAAAACTGAAAATTGTCATAAGTCCTGTTCGCCCAGTTTAGGCCGTTTCCCGACAGTAGCGCTGCTTTTCATGGTTTGGTGTCTTCAACAAAAGAAAATGTACATTTATTTATACATAAGAAGCGGTTCCTCATTCCCAACTCGATCCAGCATCGGCAGTGAACAATGACCCATTTGTTATCCTGTCACTCAAACGCATTCTTCTCTCTATAATGAATCACCTCACCCAGTGATGACAGATGAAGGGTTTTTGTTTTTTTGTTTTTTTAAGCCCTAATCTGATGAGGCGAAGCTGTCAAGTGGATTTACACTTTGGCTAAAAATACCTCAGTGTGACCAAGAAGAGCACAAGTATTACATCTAGAAACATACAAACCAACCTAACAACAAACAAAAACCAAATGCAACCACCCCACCTCTCTCATCAACACACACACATAAAGCTCTACTCTGTTTTTATTTTCATTGTTACTTTAATGCCTCCATTCATTCACGTGTGACATCATCAGATACCATCTTCTCATCACTTCGATTATTTCCTGGAGTATCACTCCCTGCTCAGTGGTTCGACTCAGCTTTACATAACGAAAGTATTTTGACTGATGAGTGATGACTCGACAGATATTGGTTAAACGTCTGCCACACCTCGTCTGAGCCGCCTATAAAGAGCGAGCAGCCGAGCACCTGTCTGCATCCAACATCCAGCATCAGACAGGTGCTCAAATAGATAAAGAGATAAAGAGATAGACTTCACACATCTACTGATATTGACTGGAAAGGACCTCCATCATGACTCCAGTCATCCTCTTCTTCGTCCTCCTCTCGCTGGCAGTTGTTCCTCCGGTAAGACTAAATATTTTATAATATAATATAATCATTAAAATGGGGAAAAGGGTTGCTGACTAAGCATTTTTGAGATTGTTCAGTCATTTTTAAATTATGTTATGAGCCTTTAAATGTCTAAATACATATAAGAGCATTTAATCCTTTTAAACCTGGTTTTCACTGAATAGCAGAAGCATCAAAAAAGAAAGGGGGAAAAAAGTATAAATTGTTCAATCTTGTGTCTCTGTGTCTCAGGGTGCAACTCAAGAAGGAGATGATGGAGGTGAGTTGAAGTTATTGAAGTTACATTTCATTATACACACATTTAATAATGCTGGTGCCTGTTTCTGATATTCTACGTTGTCTCTTTCTCTTTTTTTCAGACTCATCCAGAGACGTCTCTAACGTCATTGCAAAAGCAAATGCTGACATAAGTAAGAAGAGTATAATTTTATTTGATTTCTTTTTAATGTAAAAGCCTTATCTATTAATTGTTTAAATAACTTAAATATCACAGAACAATTACAATGAGCACTTTAACTCCCAAAACTTGAAAAGGATTTTTAAATTTTAGTTTTCTTAAATTATGTAGACTAAACAATGGTTGACATATTAATTCATCAGTTGAGCCCTACAGTATATAAAAATGTAAAGACCTCCTGTAGCAGTTATGTAAAACCCAAGTTCGCCTTCCTGCTGTGAATGTCTGTGTCTGTTTGCTTTGCAGCATCAGGACTGGTTCACGATGACATCGTCCCAACAACGAAGAGGAACGCCGACCCCTGCACTGCTAGAGGCTGCAAATGGCGTAAATTTGGACGCTATGTGAGAGTGCCTATCGTCATCTCCTCCCAATACTGTAAGTCTGTGTAAATATTAAAGTATTACATTACGATATTTACTGTCTTTCACTTTATGGTAGGATTCACTTGAGTGGAGACTTGAGAAATATGCAGAAGTCTTGACTGTTGCTTCAGAAACAGGGATTAGACATACTTACAGGAATGCACATGTAGAGAGAGTGGGACTTGAGTGAGAAGTCATGCAGAGATCATTTACACCTGCAGGCTGAACCCACGCCGTCCGTGGCGGTGAAACACTTAAAGTTCTACATCTCTGAAATGCTGTTTACATATTTTCAGTGACTCATTGTTTCCCTGAGCGGAAAAACGAACACGCTTTAAAATCTTTATCTTCTTCATCTTCATACTTTGTTTGTTTGTTTAAGTTTCAAAACCAGTAGCTGCTTAATATTCATGATGCTCAGAATAATTATAATGTAGAGTTTTACATAAAGCAGTATTTAATTATCTGTGTATGCACAATTAAAATTCTGGTAGATATTTAACATTATACCACAAACAAAGGACTACTGATCCCCATAAACAACATTTTACTAATAAGTGTAGCCTTTAAATGGGCAATAAATAACTAACAACACTTAAATTAGCATATTTCTTATATCAGCATGAAAAAGGTTTAAAGTTTAAAATGCTAAATGGATTAAATATTTTAAATGAATAAATAAATAGAAATAATAGAAATAAAAATATATGAAATGAATACATTAATTATAATAATAAATAATAATAATAATTTAAAAAAATAATATAAAAATATAGAATATACCCATAAATATAATAAATGTCATGTTAAAAAATTCTAAATGGACAAACTCAAATATTTAAAATTAATAAATAAATAGAAATAATTTTTAAAAAATGAAATAAATACATGAATTATGTAAAAAAAATTAATAAATAAAAAATAAAATGTAATAAAAAAATAAAATAAAAAATAACAAAAATATAGAATATACCCATAAATAAAATAAATAAATATAACCATAAATATAATACATGTGATCATAAATACATAAATAATAAACATAATCATAGGGTTTAAATCAATTAACTGAGTGCTATTTTAAATTAATACAGAATGATTCATCCTGACAGTGTGGGTTGGGATGTTTGAAGGAAGGGTATATCTTGTTTAAGGGCGATTAAGACTTTTTTTCTGTGTCTCTGCAGCCAGTGCCGAGCGTAACATCATCATCAGAGGCCTGCTGACCTTCCACAAGTCCACTTGCGTTCGCTTCTACTGGAGGCGCTGGTGGCATCGCAGTTACCTCTACTTCTTCTCTGGAACTGGGTAGGTCCCTCTACTAAGCAAATTTATACCAGTTTTTTTTAATCTATGTATCCTGTGAGTGTAGAAATTGTTGTCCCACCTGCCACATGTCGTATGTCCTCCCAAAAAACATAAAAACATCAGTTGGTTCAGGAAATACCCCCAAAAAATGATGTTAAAGTCAAGATGTCCAGCAGTCAAGGGAACTTTTTTCTGTCAATAGCAAAAAGGAAAGAAGTGAGAAGCCATAATCAATTAATCAAGCCGTATTTATATAGCAGCTTTCATACAGGTTATTCACTGTATCATCCATTGCATCAGTCATATTGATATTCGTGTGTGTGTTTGTGTATCAGATGCTGGTCTTACCTGGGTCGTCAGGGAGGAGGACAGCGTGTGTCCCTGAGGAGAAACGGCTGTCTGTACCAGGACACAGTGCAGCACGAGGTTCTCCACGCTCTCGGCTTCCACCACGAACAAGTCCGCTCCGACAGAGACAGATACGTCAACATCCTCACCCAGAACATCCAGTCAGGTCAGCTCACATAAAAACATGTTAAACATTCACACTTCTGTTTTATTTTATGTTTAACACAATGTTTAAAGTCCGTGTAAAGTAAGAATAAATATGTGTTCTGAGTTTGACATACCACAGAAAAGTGTGTTGTTAACCACCCTGCCGAATTTGAATGATTAAAAAAATCACCAAATATATGAAATTAGGCTTCAAACCTCTTTCTCTGCTCCAAAATGCTGTGGGCGTGGCCGCCGAGTCCGCTGAAACCCCGCCCTCTACCAAGTGTCACCTGTCAATCAAAGTCACCACCTCTACCAGAAACATGGACGCTAAGTTTGAGAGCTTTCTGCTGTTAACTCAGCTGCTAGCTCGGCGGCTAACTCAGCGGCTAGCTCGGCGGCTAACTCAACTGCTAGCTCGGCGGCTAACTCAGCGGCTAGCTTGGCGGCTAACTCAACTGCTAGCTCGGTGGCTAACTCGGCGGCTAGCTCAGCTGCTAGCTCGGCGGCTAACTCAACTGCTAGCTCGGCAGCTAACTCAGCGGCTAGCTCGGCGGCTAACTCAACTCCTAGCTCGGCGGCTAACTCAGCAGAGAAAAATGGAGTATATCACTGTTAATGAAGGAAGAAAAATGTCAAAATCTAAGATCTGTGTGTTTATATTTTGGTCTGCTCTTTCTTTCTTTTCAGGAAGGGAAAGCAACTTCGCAAAGGTGCAGACCAACAACCTGGGAACTCCCTATGACTTCAACTCCGTCATGCATTACAGCAAGTGAGTGATTTTGACCATATAGTGTATTTATGTCACATTGACTTAAATTACTTGGGTGGTTATTTTCTGTTTCTTAAAGCAAAGATACAACATACTAAAAATGTGTTTGTGTCCTACAGGTACGCCTTCTCCAAGAACGGGCAACCCACCATCGTTGCCAAGAGCAACCCGAACCTTAACTTCGGACAAGCCAGTACCATGAGTGCCAATGACATTGCCCGTGTCAACAGGCTGTACGGATGCAGATAAGTTTAAAAACCAGAAAAAGGACTCTTCTACCAAGTCATACGGTGAGAACACAGCAGATATAAGAAACTACTGATCAGGTTTCACTGTAACAGCAGCAAAAACAAATTTGAGATGGTTCATACTCAGAGTTGGGAAGATTACTTTGGAAATGTAATAGATTACAGGTTACTAGTTACTCTATTAAAAATGTAATAAGTTATGTACTATTTAAATTACTTATTCAAAGTAATGTAACTTATTACATTTGATGACTTTTTGATGAATTTTCCAATTTTCGAACGGATGTTTTCAGCTGTTAGGGTAAATGTTCCTTCCTTCCTATTTCCCTTCCTTCCTTCCTTCCTCCCTTCCTTCCATCCTTCTTTCCTCCATCCTTTCCTCCCTTCTTCCTTCTTCCTCCCTTCCATCCTTCTTTCCTCCCTCCTTTCCTTCCTTCTTTCCTTCCTCCCTCATTCCCTTCCTTCCTTTCTCCCTTCCTCCCTCCATCCCTCCCTTCCTTCCTTCCTATTTCCCTTCCTTCCTTCCTTCCTCCCTTCCTTCTATCCTTCTTTCCTCCATCCTTTCCTCCCTTCTTCCTTCTTTCCTCCCTCCTTTCCTTCCTTCTTTCCTTCCTCCCTCATTCCCTTCCTTCCTTTCCTCCTTCCTCCTTCTTTCCTCCCTCCTTTCCTTCCTTCTTTCCTTCCTCCCTCATTCCCTTCCTTCCTTTCTCCCTTCCTCCCTCCCTCCCTTCCTTCCTTCATTCATTCCATCCTATTTCCCTTCCTTCCTTCCTTCCTTTCCTCCTCCCTCCCTCCCTCCCTCCCTTCCTTCCTTCCTTCCTTCCTTCCTTCATTCCATCCTATTTCCCTTCCTTCCTTCCTTCCTTTCCTCCTTCCTCCCTCCCTCCCTCCCTTCCTTCCTTCCTTCCTTCATTCCATCCTATTTCCCTTCCTTCCTTCCTTCCTCCCTTCCTCCCTCCCTCCCTTCCTTCCTAAATTCAGCTGTTAGGGTAAAATCTTAAAGGTCTGACTTCAGATTTAATCCCATTTTATAATCATCAACATTTTCATAAGTAACTGTAATTTAATGACACATTTTTTCTCAGTAACTGTAAGGGATTACAGCTACATTTATTTTATGATTTCATTAAATAACACTGTTACAGTACATGTAACTAGTTACTGTTTGTAATCTGTAAATCACAATCTCATATTTTCTCTCCAACCAGACACCTAATGACCAAAGGAAAGAGTCGACATCCAGTTTCTTCCACTCTCGGCTCGTCATGATTACACAAGCAGCCAACATCTGTTTTTCTATAAGAATATTCATAATCAGTAACAATATCTGGACAAGTTCTTCCAAATTTATCATTTTTATGGTGTCTGAATTTGGGATTTTTCTCTGTCCTTTTGTTTAAATTCTGGATATTTACCCAGTTATGATTTACAATCAACCGTTTACTTTGTATTCACTTTTTCAATGAAGTGAGAAAAGTTCAATAAAAACAATAAAAAATGAAGTTGTGATGTCATTTTTCTGTCAAAAGGAGGCAGCAGTACCCCTCCATCATTTTAACAGGAGTGTATATTATACATTAGTTTAACCTCAGATCTTCAGTGTAAGCATTTCATATCAACTCACTGTTTTAGATTTAAGACTTCTCACAGACTTGAGTCACACACAGTAAAAATTGTCCTATCAGAAGATAGCAGCTCAATACTTTGATATTTTAAAAGTTAAAGTTTCAAAAAGGTCCAAAACAGGAAAAATCACCAAGATTCGAAGTTTTATTTGTCGACAAAGAAAGTCTTGGGGACCAGAATAACAGACAGCGTCTATGCTACAATGATTTTTGATACACATTCCCTTTTTATACTGATAATTCTGCCGCTGCCCACCGTGAAAAAGTGAGATGTCCCTCTACCTCAGAGGTGTCAAACTCATTTTCATTCAAGGGGCCACATACAGACCAATTTGATCTCATGTGGGCCGGATCATTAAAAAGATCGAAGGAAGGAAGGAAGGAAGGAAGGAAGGACGGAAGGAAGGAAAGATAGACAAAAGGAAGGAGGGAAGAAAGGTAATGTAGGAAAGATAGATAGTGAAGGAAGGACAGACAGAAGGGAGGAAGGAAAGAGGGAAGAACAGAAGGAAGGAAGGAAGGAAGGACAGATGGAAGGAAGGAAGGAAGGAACCAAGAGGAAAAAAGGAAGGTAGGGAGTAAGGACAGCTGGAAGGAAGAAAGAAACGAAGGAACGAAGAAAGGAAAAAAGGAAGATAAGGAGGACAGATGGAAGGAAGGAAAAGAACACAGGAAGGAAAAGGGCCGGATAGCACCCCTCGGCGGGCCGGTTCTGGCCCACGGGCCGTATGTTTGACACCCATGCTCTACCTTATGTAATTTTTGACCAATCAAAATCTTGTCAAATCAACTTTTTGGCACAGATCTCATCACAGGTGCACTGGGGGACCTTCCACGTGTGGCCTCGGCACTCACAGATGGGCAGAGAGGTTAAATTCAAGTCAGGATACTCTGGGTCAGGGATGTCAAACATGCGGCCAGTGGGCCAGGTCCGGCCCGCCGAGGGGTCTTATCCGGCCCACTTTCCTTATTCCTCCCTTCCTTCCTTTCAGTCTTCTTTTTCTTCCTTCCTGCTTTCCTTCCATCTGTCCTTCCTTCAGTCCGTCCGTCTTTCATTCCTGTCTACTCTTCCTTTTCCTCCTTCTTTTCGTTCCTTTCTTCCTTCTATCTGTCCTTCCTCCCTTTCTTCCTTCCTTACTTCCTGCCTGCCTTCCTTCCTTTATTCCTTCCGTCTTTCATTCCTGTCTACTCTTCCTTCCTTCCATCTGTCCTTCCTTCCTTCCTTCCGTCTTTCTTTCCTGTCTACTCTTCCTTCTCCTCCTTCTTTTCCTTCCTTTCTTCCTTCTATTTGTCCTTCCTTCCTTCATTCCTTCCTTCCTTCCTTCTCCGTCTTTTTAATGATCCGGCCCACATGAGATTAAATTGGGCAGTATGTGGCCCTTGAATGAAAATGAGTTTGACACCTCTGATCTAGGTCATAGGTTATAAATTATTTTAATCAAATTATGACTTTGTAACAATCAAATTATTATTTTATAACACTTGTTACTGCACTCTTTTGTTACTCAACACTTTTTTTTAAAGATAGTAATAATAGAAAGTGCAATGCATTTAATCACATATAATCAAAAAGTGCTTAACCTTTGTGTCTCCTTTCTTTCTTTCCTTCCTTCCTTCCTCTTTTCGTCCTCACTCCTTTTCTGCCTTCCTTCCTTCTCTACTAAATTCCTTCCTCTTTTCGTCCTTCCTTCCTCCTTTCCTCCCTCCCTCTCTCCTTACTCCTTCCTTCCTTCCTTCCTTCCTTCCTTCCTTCGTCCCTTCCTTCTCTCCTTACTTTCTTCCTCTTTTCCTTCCCCTCTCCCTTCCTTCCTTCCTTCCTTGACCGGAGGACAACAGGAGGGTTAAACCATCATAAAGTGTAGAATCACATACTTTTCCTAACTCCTTCAGTCTTGGTTATCCTTAGCAAATAGTAATCATTAATAAAATACACCAATAGCAAATAAATCATCATTCAATAATCAATCATTGTAGTCCAGTTTGATGCTCAGGTTCAGTATCCATTGCTCAAAAACAAATACAATGCACAAAAAATGACTAAAATATATAGTTGTACTTATTTAATTGGTGGATTTACAGTAGTCCTCCTCAGTGACTTCTCTTCTTCTTTTTTTCCACTCACACATTTCACTTCCAAAAAACATCTCCTGCTTGTTCAGCCAGTTTGTATTTTTTAATCCAGGCATCACACTGACTCATGCTCGTCACCTGCAGGTTATAGACAGGACCGTGACTCACTGGTGTCAAGAATAGCAACCATAAAAAAAAAAAAAAAAAAAAACAGGCTTTGACAGTACGGTGTCAGCTCCACTCATATGTCTCCATTGGAGTGATAGGATCTTGTTATTTTTAGATGCAGTAATGGTGCGTCCTGTGATCAACACTGGCCGTGGTTCAAGTGTGGATTTAACCCTCCTGTTGTCGTTGAGTCAAGGAAGGAAAGGAGGAAGGAAGGAGGAAGGAAAGGAGGGAGGAAGAAGGAAGGAAGGAACGGAGGGAGGAAGGAAAGAGGAAGGAGGAAGGAAAGGGGGGAGGAAAGAGGAAGAAGGAAGGAAAGGAGGGAGGAAGGAGGGAAGGAAGAAAAGGAGGGAGGAAGGAGGAAGGAAGGAAAGGAGGGAGGGAGGAAAGAAGGAAGGAAAGGAGGGAGGAAAGAGGAAGGAGGAAGGAAAGGAGGGAGGGAGAAGGAAGGAAGGAAAGGAGGGAGGAAGGAGGGAAGGAAGAAGGAAGGAAAGGAGGGAGGGAGGAAAGAAGGAAGGAAAGGGAGGAAGAAGGAAGGAAGGAAAGGAGGGAGGAAAGAGGAAGGAGGAAGGAAAGGAGGGAGGGAGAAGGAAGGAAGGAAAGGAGAGAGGAAGGAGGGAAGGAAGAAAAGGAGGGAGGAAAGAGGAAGGAGGAAGGAAGGAAAGGAGGGAGAGAGGGAGGAAAGAAAGAAGGAAAGGAGGGAGGAAGAAGGAAGAAGGAAAGGAGGGAGGAAGGAAAGAAGGAAGGAAAGGAGGGAGGAAGGAGGAAGTAAGGAAAGGAGGGAGGAAAGAGGAAGGAAGGAAAGGAGGGAGGAAGAAGGAAGGAAGGAAAGGAGGGAGGAAGGAGGGAAGGAAGAAGGAAGGAAAGGAGGGAGGGAGGAAGGAAGGAAAGGAGGGAAGGAAGGAAAGGAGGGAAGGAAGAAGGAAAGGAGGGAGGGAGGAAAGAATGAAGGAAGGAAGGCAGGATATATTTATATAATATACACACATGTTCTTAAGCTGTATATGATTAATCACAGAGAACAGAAGGAGTAATGATAAGGTTTTAATTTTAGCAAGTATGCAAGCTCAACGCCCACATTTATTAACCTATATGAAGGTTAAAATGTCTTCCTGCACACAATCACACAATCCTTTGAGGTGCGTTGTGTGTATGTGTGTATGTATGTATGTATGTTTGTTTGTGTGTGTGTGTATATATCTGTGTGTGCATGTGTGTGTGTATGTACGCGTATGTATATGTGTGTGTATGTATGTGTGCGTGTGTGTATGTATGTGTGTATGTATGTGTGTGTATGTATGTATGTGTGTGTACGTGTATGTTTATGTATGTGTGTGTATGTTTGTGTGTGTATGTGTGTGTGTGTGTTTGTGTGTGTATGTATGTGTGTGTGTGTATGTATGTGTGTATGTATGTGTGTGTGTGTGTATGTGTATGTCTATGTATGTGTGTGTGTGTTTGTGTGTGTATGTATGTGTGTGTGTGTATGTTTGTGTGTATGTATGTGTGTGTGTGTGTTTGTGTGTGTATGTGTGTGTGTGTGTGTATGCTGTATTGATCCCCCTAGGGTGTATGTATGTATGTATGTATACATCACCAACAACAACATTGCCGTCATCTTGACAAGTACAAATATATCTTACCTGATTTTTATCAACCCACTCCTGGTTGAACGTGTGATGCTTGGCACACAGTGACGGAATATATTTATTTTATTAGTGAAGCTAAAAGATCTACAAGTAAATCTACCACTGGTAACTAAAATGTGACAGCATATCTTATGGATGTTAGCCACTAGCTGCTCCACTGTCAACACGGGAGCGTACCTATGTTCCCCGGGTCCTATGTTCCCGATCGCGGCTAACTCGGTTGCTAGCTCAGCGGCTAACTCCGCTGTTAGCTCGGCGGCTAACTCGGCTGCTAGCTCGGCGGCCAACTCGGTTGCTAGCTCGGCGGCTAACTCGGTTGCTAGCTCGGCGGCTAACTCGGTTGCTAACGCAGCTGCTAACTCGGCGGCTAACTCGGCTGCTAGCTCGGCTGCTAGCTAGGCGGCTAACTCATCTGCTAACTCGGCTGCTAACTCAGCTAACTGGCTAACTGTAGACGGCATCATCCCTATGTTCCCCGGTCACATACAAAGCGGGGAACATAGGACCCGGGGAACATAGGGATGATCCCGTCAAGACCGTATGAGAGCTGTAACTTCAGGTATGTGACTTCTACTGGACAAAAAGCATAAACACAATGATTTTTAATGGAGGACTGGTGCATGATGACATTTTGTTTAAAGAGTTGTGTGATGTAAATGTTGGTGTTTTAAGTGTCTCAGTTAGTCTCAGGTCAGTCCGAAGCTTTTGTTTAATTTGTCTCCGGGTTTCAAGAAGTGGGAGAATGTGTCTGCAGGCAGGTGGGAGGCAGGCGGAAAAAAATAAAAAACACCTTTCTGCCTTTTCAAACAGTGACCTTTTAGGTGGCGAATGGGTGTGGAGGTATGATTTATACAGAGGTGTAGGTGTGTGTGCGTATGTGTGCGTGTGGGTGCGTGTGTGTGTGTGTGAAAGGTAATCAGAAGGGAGAAAAGATCTATCTTCACACACACACACACACACACACACACACACACACACACGCACACACACGCACACACACACACACACACACACACACACACACACACACACATCAGGACTGGTTGAGTGTGGAGGAGTAAAGATGAGCGACTGGTATCTTAGCAACAGCATGTTAAGGGAGGAGAAGGGAGAATGCATCAGTGAAGGTGGATGGTATACCAAACTACAGAGACTATGCACACACACACACACACACACACGCACACACACACACACACACACACACACACACACACACACACACTCATGTCAGGACTCACCACTAATGGGATAGTCTGCTGCCCCTGGACAGCACACAAAAGGTTTTCAGTTAAAGCTACCAGATGTTGTGAGTCATGGAGTCACAACTTTCACAGCATTTTGACAGCTTATACACATTTAGATATTTGACATTAATGGTCAAAATGTACTGATTTATTAGTTTTTCTCCCCCATAAAGTTAAAAAAACCTCTATTTTAGGTGACTTGCATTGAGGGCAGGTGTCCATACAGTAGTTCCACACTCGCTTGAGCTTTAACTTTTTCTTTTTTATTGATTTCTATTCATGCATTCCTAGCTATTGACAGTTTTTCTGTGACTGTGTTTTAGGAGGTCAGTGATGCACAGCACTGATTGACCGGCTTAGCATTCAGTGTGATATTTCTGCACACACACACACAACACAGCAGTCTGTTTCCAGTTGCCAAATCTCAAAGAGAGAAAAGGGCTCCAGGTAATATTTAATAGAAAAGGCAAATATCATGTGCAAAGCCAAAGCAACAAACTTAATGAACTCAGTACTGTGTGTGTCCAAAGCCTGATATACTGTATCTTATTCATCTGTGCTGTAGACCTCTGTTGGGTCTACGGCACAGACCACACTTCATCCCTGAATGGTGGTTGCTCCAAAGAGTAAAAATAAGCTGTAAGTAGAAGGATGAGTTCCTTATTGGTTTGGCTCTGCACATGAGATTTATTGATGCTTTCTAGTATGTTTTTTTCTAAGCTGTAGTCTTCTTTGTGTGTTTCCCTCATCACCTATCAAATCCAAATCTGTATCTTTTGACCCGTTGTGTTTTGATATTTTCTCTCTCTCTCTCTCTCTCTCTCTCTCTCTCTCTCTCTCTCTCTCTCTCTCTCTCTCTCCCCATCTCACACCCTCACACAGTTTTAGAAAGTGTTTCTGTTTTTCAGGGTGCGAATGGGATTTAAGTCACAAGGGAAAAGCAAAAAAGGTGCAAGGACAGATAAATGGACTGATATGGAGCGGCTGGGACATGACGAAAAGTCAGAGAGAGGACGGCAGGTGTTGAATGGAAGAGTGTCGGAGATGGAGGTAGAGGAAGAAGAAGCAGGTTTTGCATTTGGGATGCCAAAAATACACCTAAAGCCAAGCACAAACACTACGCTCTAATGATGCACAATAAATCATTATGACACTTCAACTTCCTGCTCGATCACTGATGCACTGTTACTAAGGGGACACAGTCTCTCCTATTTGAATCACATTGGATTTCATGCAAGAATATTTTTATATTTCATACTTATCTTACATTTCTCTTCTTACTTCTTTTGTGAGGTGGATCTGTACGAGTGTGCCACGTAAGATTCACCAAACACTTGTATCGCAATGAAACAGTCGTAAATGACCTGCGAAAAAACATGATGAATCTCACCTTCTTTGAAATTAACACACATTACTGGGAATAGTAAATTAGAGCCAAATAAGGTTAAAAGTCCATTTTAAAGGAAAGAAATGGTGTGAACGCTGTCTAAGGGCCCGTTTATGCTCAACGGACGTACAAAAATGTTTCCGTCCGTTTCAAACGATGTTACCGTCACTGCTCACATACTTCCATGCGTCCTTCACGTTGGCATGGATGTTAACCAATACATTCAGTGTAGAGGCAAACGTTTATAACAACAACAAAACTCAACAAACTCAAAAACAAACATGGCGACTGGAGGAGATATTGATAATGTTCCTCTTGCATAAAAGACAAAAACGATATGTTTAAAGTTTCTAACCAACTCACAAAACCTTTCCTCAAAAAGTTCCTCCATTGTTATTTCTTCTTCGTGTCTCACTAGAGCTACGTATCGAGTAGTGACAGCAACACTGCCCCCCATGGTTTCCGGTGGTACTGCTCCGTTTGGTCCGTATCCGTAAGCTTTATGGAAACGTACAGAAATACGGACGAAAGGACGCAGAGCATGGAGAGAAGGCTCCGTCTGTATCCGTATTTAACGTTGAGCATAAATGGGCCTTAAACTGCTGCATGCCGTGTCACAGACATTAAATTGTAGTTTCAGTTGCTTGTTAATATTTATATTGTAAGCTGGCATCATATCGTAGTTTCAACTGCCAATTTCAATGACTCTTAATATCATGCCTAAATTGTCGAATGTTACTTTACTACTAAAGCAGCACAATATCACCATGGTTGACTCGGAAGTGTAATTGGCCTCCCACCTACAGCCCCGTTCTGCCTGAGGTTGCTTCCCATTAAAAAGTAAGTGACACAGTAGCTCATGGGGGCAATGTCGGGTCTCTTATATTAAATTAAAGAGTCTGCTCTCTGTAAAAAAAAGTGCCTTGAGATAACATTTGATGTAATTTGTTGCTATATAAATAAAACTGAATTGAATTGAATTTCTTGGAGCTCACTGAAAGTCTGGTTTTAAAAGGCGACATCACAATTAATTTGGAGCCAACCGTGGACTAAAATTCAACTTACAAACATGTGATGTGGAAACTTGAAGCCTCCAGCACACAAACACTGAAAATGGACATCTTGTTTCCAACACAAAAACTTCAAGAAGTAAAAATATTTGCATCCATATTTCCAGTGAGGGAGAATTTTAAAGAGGTAGTTGTACCTTTCCTAATCAGAGTGTTTTATATTAACCCTCCTGTTGTGCTCCCGGGTCAAATTGACCCCATCTCTTTTGACTGTTCCTCAATTCCTTTCTTCTCTCCTTACTTCCTTCCTGTTTTCCTCCTTCCTTCCTTCCTTCCTTCCTCCCTCTTTTCCTCCCTTCCTTCCTTCCTTCTTTCCTCCCTCCCTTCCTTCCTTCCTCATTTCCTTCTTTCCCCACTTACTTCCTTCCTCTTTTCCTCCTTCCTTCCTCATTCTTTCTTTCCTCTCCTTACTTCCTTCCTTCCTCATTTCCTTTTTTTTCTCACTTCCTTCCGTCCTCTTTCCTCCCTTCCTTCCTTCCTCATTTCCTTCCTTCCTTCCTCCCTCCCTCTTTTCCTCCCTTCCTTCCTTCCTCATTTCCTTCTTTCCCCACTTCCTTCCTTCCTCATTTCCTCCCTTTCTTCGTTCCTTCCTCATTTCCTCCCTTCCTTCGTTCCTTCCTCATTTCCTTCCTTGACCTGAGCACAACAGGAGGGTTAATCAAGAAAAAAGTCTTGAGGGGATTCAAGTTAATTGCTCCTTTAAAATATTCATCTGCCTTTGGATAAAATAACAATTTACATGACAAGTTTGTTTAAGCCCTAGCTAAAATAACTCAGATCATGGTGTTCTGACATTGTGACTAATAGACATTAAAGGGGCATTTTGAGTATTCAGCCTGTGTCCGTAATCCCTTTCTTCTATCTCTCTGCTTGTTTTCATTTACATTTTAAGTGCTGTACTTGTAGTCTAACACCTCGTTCAGACTTTTTATTTTATTGATTTACTTCTGCAGCAGCTTGGCGGGGAGAGATTTTAACATTCACTGCTGCTAGTCAGTGTTTTTTATCCAGTCCAGAGTGCGTACATGGGTCATTTTATCAACTCAGCTTTAAATGTTTCTGCTAATCTGGTAGATGTAAACATGTGAACACCAAAATAAATGCAATGTTCCCAAAATGTCATCTGGAACAAAACATTAAACTACCAAGCTTTAGTGGCTGAAATGTATTCAATTTACCTCCTCCTCTTCCTCCTCCTGCTGCTTCTTCTCCTCCTCCTCCTCCTGCTTCTCCTCCTCTTCTTCCTCTTCCTCCTCCTCCTCCTGCTTCTTCTCCTCCTCCTCCTCCTGCTTCTTCTCCTCCTCCTCCTTCTCCTGCTGCTTCTCCTCCTCCTCCTCCTGCTTCTCCACCTCCTTCTTCCTCCTCCTCCTGCTTCTTCTCCTCCTCCTCCTCCATCCCCATCCTCCTCCTCCATCTCTGGTCCAACAATACAGTTAAGGGTGTTGTGAAAAGCTGACAATATGACATATTCAATTGACCTCCTCTTCCTCCTCCTGCTTCTTCTCCTCCTCTTCCTCCTGCTTCTTCTCCTCCTTCTCCTCCTCCTCCTCCTCCTCCTGCTGCTTCTTCTTCTCCTCCTCTTCCTCCTGCTTCTTCTCCTCCTCCTCCTCCTCCTCCTCCTCCCCCTCCTCCTCCTCCTCCTGCTGCTTCTTCTTCTCCTCCTCCTCCATCCCCTCCTCTTCCCCCTCCCCCTCTTCCTCCACCTCCTCCTCCTCCTCCTCCTCCTCCCCCTCCTCCTCCATCCTCTGGTCCAACAATACAGTTAAGGGTGTTGTGAAAGCTGACAGAATAAACAGAGGGTTAGCATCCAGCTCCAAATCAGCTAAATTCTCCAGAGGTAAGTCATGGCCTCTTTAAAGACATCAAATCCCCCCTGAAATTATACCGTAGCTCGTGTTGTTTTGCTTTGAAATATATAATGTTACAGAAGCTAAAGATGAACTAACTGCCCCTTTCCATTTGCCTTTAAATTCAGTGTATTGAATAAGAGCAGTATGTGAGAGCACTTTAATTCACCTACATAAGAAACACTGCATGTGCAACTATTTTATCTAAATCTGCTCAAAGATGTGCTGTTTTATGTGATAGCTAGGGATAGAAGGAGAGGAGGAGGAGGAGGAGTAGGAGGAGGAGGGGGAGGGTGGCTTCTCAGACAGGACGAGGTGGTGAGAGAGATGAAGGGTGAAGGACAGAGTGACAGGTCATGTAAAAGATATATCAAAGTGAGGTGGGAAGGTGTGGAGGAAGGATGAAAAACAGATGTGTTCGGATAGGATGAAGGTCCTTGGCAGCGAGCAATATCCGTCTCCCACCGGGTGTTATTACAGACACAGAGCCTGAGATCAGTGGCTTTAAGGCTCCGCAGGGCCATACACGCTGCTAAGCCGGTTACAATCACACCGTAATGACACAAGTATTAAAACACATCATTTTTGTTCCCTGTCACCTGCTCTGATTCCCTTCAGCATTTTTGACATTTCTGATAGAAGAACCTCTATAGAGCAGAACAAGCTTTCAAGGTAATTCATAATTTCGTGTTAAGAAATTGCTCAAAGAGATTTCTGCACACTTAGATCTATGCAGTGCTTCACTTTATTATATTATAAAATGAAATACAGCATAGATCTACTGTAAGTGTGCGGAAATCTCTTATCAAGTTTGTTCTTAATGATGCTTCCACCTTCCACTCGATTTAGCCGAGTGCGTCACACGTTTTCATTCTGAACAGTGACGAAAATGCAGATCATGTTTTTCTTATTGTCGTCTGACTTTGATCAGAAGATTTCCGTCTGTCCTCAGCTCCAGGACTAACACTGTGTCTCAAATCACATCTGTGTACACTCTGTACTTACTTGTGTAGTGCACATATTTCCACAGATTGGTGTTGTTTTAATTTCTTATTTTCATTGCTTTTTATTGTGTGGCTATTATTATTTTTACTCATGTTTTATATCTTTTAATTAATTTGGGTATTTTATATGTAATTTTGTGCCTCATTTTTCATTCTAAAGTTGGATTGGATTGGTTTCAAATCAAACACGGCCATTGTGCACTTAAGCCTGATTTATGCTTCTGCTAGCTACGTGTAGCCCTCTGCGTCGACGCGGACCCCTACACCGTAGCCTGACGTGCACCTCCAAAAAATCCTAACTAGGTGTCACGGCAACAGTTCCTCCGGCAGTTGCTTTATTTATTAATAATGAACAAAAGGTATGTGTTTTCTGTTACTAGTGAACATAGCGCAATGCTACATGCTACTGTGACTGGAAGATAAACAAGGATACAGATAGAGACTCCTCTGAAACCACACACACACACACACAGTTATGCACTCAAATATTAAGAAGCGTAAGTACAGAAGAACAAGATTTGAGACACAGCGTTAGAGTTATGGGGACACTTATGCTGCCCCTCCATCCAATTCTCCCCCACTATCACAACTTTTAAAAGTCATTTAAAAACATACTTCCACTCTTAAACTTTTAACTGTGCCTAACACATAAAAACCAGCTCAGATATTTCACCTGGAGTCTCCGTAGGTTTGTGCTGCTGTCACCATGTGCTCTCTGTGACCAAGTGCTTATTACATTTATTATTAATGTTGTTGTTGTTGTACTTCATTAAAATCATCATTCTGCTTTCTTTTTGATCTTGTTTGTTTTTTTCCTCCGTGCGAAGCGCTTCGGATCAACTGTGTTTAAAGTGTTTTATATAATTAAAGTTGAAGAAGTTGAAGTTTGATGTTTGAACTTCTCTGTGCAGAATAATGTATGTGCAGAGTTTGACACTTAGAAGAAGAAGACTGTTTTCATCTTTCATCTTTCATCTTCTGGAGATGGAAAGTTTCTCAGCTCTCAACCAAAAAAATCCAAGTTTAAGACCACGATGGGTTCAATATTCAAGCACAGATCACCATGTTGTTCCGTGTTGAACCACCTTTGGTCCAACGTACTAAGAACATACTGAAAACTATGGTGGCCAAGAAGGGTCACAACACCTGCAAACTCAGAAAACACCTTCATCGTTTTTACAAATATTCACAACACGAGTGTCATGGAAATTCTGTGCTCTTGGTGAAGAATGAAATAGAGACTTCCGTCGGCCGACAAGGTTTTATTTTCTTTGCAAAGAAAAAGTCAATCAACAAGCGAGCGGTTTCAAAATGAAGAAAGACTCCGAGCATGGGGAAACATTTATACCTGAGGGAAAGGCCCACCTCTGGGGTGTGTTCAACGTCCTTTGTCTGCTGTGGGGTCGGCCTCTTACCTATGATGTGATTCCACACTCTTTTGTTTTTCGCAGGTATCGGCACTGACCCCCTGAAGTGTGAAATTAAGAGGTCTAGACAACATAATTTAAAATACACAAGGGTTTTTAAATTATGTCTCAGGTAGTAGAAATGCAAAGGAATTTAAAAGTCTGATATCTTGGTGAGAAGGAGGGAGGTTGGGTATTTTACAAAGGAGTTGAAATGACCATTACACGAGCAAATAGGGAAACGAACTGCAAACTAGATGAAAAGGGAAATGTTTCCAGGGGGATCATAATCAGCGACGGACCCACATCCTGTTTCCAAAAACAAACAAACGGAGAATTGTTTCCAAAGAGGTAAGTGTAATGTGTAATTCCAACATATTAAGTACTCAGATAATTATGCAGGTGTTTTGGCATTTGCATGTGTTGTGACCCTTCTCAGCCACCATAGAAAACTGACTTTACAGCAAAGTAGAGAAGTGTTGAAAATGAAAAATGTTAACAGATTAATAGATTCTTGATTTTTAATGATAAAGATGTAGATTTTTTAACAGTTAACAGAACATTTGAGGCCAACTTTCTGGTCTTTGGAGATGTTTCTAATCAAACTACCATCTCTGTAATCTTTATGCAACTGTGTGGCTTCACTTCCTGTTTAAGTCAATATTGATTCTATTAAAGGACTGTGGGAGGTTTGAGCACCAGGGCCTGTGATAGAGGAGACTGTGAGATTTCCCACAGATGCACCACGTATGGGAGGAATGTGTTGTCTGTTGTGGGGGGCGGGAGGGAAGGGGCGGCATCTGGAATAGTCTTCCCTCCACAATAAGGGAATGCCCCACATACTCTTCTTTTAATATCATGAGATGTTAATCAATATGCACTGCCCCTATCCAAAAATAAAGTATTATTATTTAAACATGACCACAATTATTCCTTAACCTTAACATATTATTCATTTTAACCCAAATCACAATCTTAACCCTAATAACCCTAACCCTAATATAAAGCCATGTTTGTGCCTAAACCTCACTAAACCGTAACCATAGCAGCAGAAAACACTTTAATATGGCTCTTTCTGCGTGCGTGCGGGTGGAGGGGAGGCGATGTAATTTAATTTCACCTGTAGGATGTGTCACCAAACATAATCCAGACAGCATTTTGGCAAATCATATTAAAAGCCTATGAAATGCCACCTGAGGAATAAATGCATTCTCTCTCGTTAACTATGAGGCAGAATAAACAACAATGCAGCGGCACAGCAGGCCTCGTTAAATGTGAACAAATCATCTACCTTGGTAATGCCTGTTTGTTTCTGTAGCTGTGTGTGTGTATATGAGTGTGTGTGTGTGTGTGTGTGTGTGTGTGTGTGTGTGTGTGTGTGTGTGTGTGTGTGAGACAGAGGGAAAATAAGAGGAGGTGGCTGGATAGGGATCGAAAGGACAGATGGAGGGAACATTTACCCTAACAGCTGATCTTAGATCTTAGGAAGGAAGGGAGGGAGGGAGGGAGGGAGGAAGGAAGGGAAATAGTAAGGAAGGAAGGAAGGAAGGGAAATAGTAAGGAAGGAAGGAAGGAAGGAAGAACAGAAGGGAGGAAGAAAGGAAGGAAGGAAAATAGGACGGAAGGTAATGCCTGTTTGTTTCTGTAGCTGTGTGTATGCATATGAGTCTGTGTGTGTGTGTGTGTGTGTGTGTGTGTGTGTGTGTGTGTGTGTGTGTGTGTGTGTGTGTGTGTGTGACAGAGGGAGAATAAGAGGAGGTAGCTGGATCGGGGGGGGGGGGCCTCGATCTGCAACAAAGGCCGCATGCTCACACAACACACACGCTATAATTGGACTCAGAGGAACGAGGAGATCCGCCCGCAGGCTTGGGATTATGCTGATATATGGCATATATTGGCAACCTAACGTTCCTATCTCATATCTGGTCCTATTGAAGGTCTGCACTTAGTACGCTGGATAGAGAAAATAAAGGGAGGGCACGACAAGAGAGCTCGCCCCCCCCCCCCCCCCCGATAACAAAGCACGACTGTCATCTGAGAGGGGATCTGGGAAGTCTTGACACAAATCAGCTTCGAGCTTGGTGTGTTTTATTTCTAGAAATAGTTTTTATATCAAACAATAGTTACATCCTCAGGGGGGGGAAACACACACACACACACACTCCAAAGACTCATTTATCACAGGCAATTGATTCTGACCGCGCCATTGATCTTAATTCCTTGATCTTCATTCAAAATCAAAACTGCAACTAAACGCTTGGGTTGGATTTTGGAAACCCTCGTAAACAAGCACGGCAATGGGGGGGGGGCGGTGGTGGTGGGGGGGTATGGAGTCTCAGAAGTGGCAAAACAAATTGCTAAATAAATAAAAAGTATTTAGATTCATAAATAATAGAATAAACTTAATAATTAAAATGGATTGTGAAATATAAAAAAACAAAACACAAAATCATCTCATTTGCCTTCATAATTTTTAGAGCTCCTCATTTTTTCTTCCTTTTTATATGTGATATTTCTGGTCTGTTCATCAGGTCTAGCTTCCTCCCTCCCTCCTTTCCTTCCTTCCTTCCTTCCTTCATCCCTCCTTTCCTTCCTTCCTTCCTCCCTCCCCCTTCCTTCCTACCTCCCTTCCTCCCTTTCCTTCTTTCCTCCCCATTACTGTCCTTCTGTCCTTCTTTCCTTCCTTCCTTCCTTCCTCCCTCCCTCCCTCCTTTGTTTCCTTCTTCCTCCGTTCCACCCTCCCTCCCTCCTTTCCTCCCTCCCTCCCTTCTTCCTTCCTTCCTTCTTTCCTCCCCATTACTGTCCTTCTTTCCTTCCTCCCTCCTTTCCCTCTTCCTTGCTTCTTTCCTTCCTCCCTCCCTCCTTTCCTTCCTTCCTTCCTCCCTCCCTCCCTCCTTTCCTTCCCTCCTCTCTCCTTTCCTTCCTCCCTTTCATCCTTCCTTCCTCCCTCCCTCCCTCCCTCCCTCCCACCCATCCTTCCCTTCCTTCCTTGACTCGAGGACAACAGGAGGGTTAAGAAGACATATTGTTCACATTTCCAAGGTATATATATTTATATTCTGATGCTTCTTATTCTCATTCTCATTATACAAATACATATTAAAATGATTATGGTGTGATTTCTATGGTGATCTGTACCAAACAAAGTCTGTAGAATATGTCTGCAGCACAACAAAACTTAATTGAGAAGGTTTTTCAACACACATTTCACCTTTAACTAACAGCGCGTGTCCTGCAATTTAAAAACTGCAGATTAACTGTGATGATTAATTGTTCGGCTCTTATCTCTCGTGTCAAAGTCGGGTCTTCGGTTGTTTTGTCGACCCGTTCGTCCACCTCGACCTGTTAGTTGCTCTATTACAATGTCACCTTTTTACTCCCACCATAATTACTAGGACTGCTATAGGACGATGTTACTTCATTATAAAGGAATTTTACATTAACTTTTTAATTATTTTATAAGGATATTACCCCAGTTATATCTTTATTGCTATTTTATATTTTGTTATTATGTTTGACCAGTGTTGGAGAGTAACTAGTTACATGTAGCCTAACAGTGTTATATAATTGAATTACAAAATAAATAAACTGTAATCTGTTACAGTTACTGAAAAAATGTGTATTTAAATTACAGTTACTCATGAAAATGTTGATTACAAAGGAGGTTACATCTGAAGTCAGACCTTTAAGATTTTGCTCATGTTTTAATATTTAACATGTTACTGAATACATGTATTGCTGTTTTTAATTCTATAGCACCCATAGAACACAACCTGTATCTATAGCAACCATAGAACACAACCTGTATCTATAGCAACCATAGAACACAACCTGTATCCATAGCAACCATAGAACACAATCTGATCTGATAGACCTTTAAGATTTTACTCAGGAGGGTTTTTCCTCATTTTTTAATATTTAACATGTTACTGAATACATATATTGCTGTTTTTAATTCTTTGAAATCAATATTTGTTTTTAATATTTAGTAAATAAATCATGATGTGGGCTTATTTGGAGCACACATGGGTTTAAATGGAGTCACAGTACCAATTAAACCCACTTTATTCATCAAATATCTTTATTTTATATTCTAAAATGACTACATGAACTAATGAATACATTTTTAAATGAGAGATAAATGTTGCTTTATAAGAAATGATCTCCCTTATAAATCATGTCAGTATCCATGACAACACAACTGGACTTAGATTTTGGTGCTCAATGGGAACACTGAGGAAGGAAGGAAGGAATGACAGACGGAAGGAAGGAAGGACAGAAGGAAGGAAGGAAGGGAAATAAGAAGGAAAGATGGAAGGGAGGAAGAAAGGAAGGAAGGAAAATAGGAAGGAAGGGAGGAAGGAAGGGAAATAGGAAGGGAGGGAGGAAGGACAGAAGGAAGGAAGGAAAGAAGGAAGGAAGGGAGGAAGAAAGGAAGGAAGGGAAATAGGAAGGGAGGGAGGAAGGAAAGAAGGAAGGAAGGACAGATGGAGGGAACATTTACCCTAACAGCTGAAAACATTGGCTAGAAATTTAGAAAAGTCATCAAATGTAATCAGTTACATTACTTTGATGAAGTCATTGAAGTAGTTACATTACTTGTTATCTTTTAAATAGAGTAACTAGTAATCTGTAACCTATTACATTTCCAAAGTAACCTTCCCAACCCTGTTTTTGACTCAGCATCTCATCAGAAATCACTTTCAAATCACAGTTGATTTGAAAAAGTGCTATACAGCCTTACATTTTCACTCCACTTCATTCTACACACCTCATATTATGCAGCAGTTAGACTCCATTCGACGTGACGCTAATGTTTAAATGGATTTATATGTTGAGGGCTTTGGCTCGGGGGCACAGACTGAACACACCAGGTGTTTGATGTATGAGCGGCTCGCCCTCCGTCATGTCCGACCTTTCACTTAGAATTCAACTCATGAGGCTGTTTTGCCCATTAATTTGTATGAATGAGAATGGTGGCGGCGGCAGCGGCGGTGTGTGTGTGTGTGTGTGTGTGTGTGAGTGTATGTGTGTGTGTGTGTGTGCGTGCTGTAGTTGAGTGGCTGACGTGCTCAGTATTCATGCTTTGTTAAAGGATGTAAAGTGTTGCCATAGATGTGAGCTCAATTAATTTGTGCTCATTATGTGGCTGAGGTGGGCTCGCTGTCATTAGCAGAGGCTCAGATGGAGGTAATGAGAGGAGTGTTTTTCCTCTACAGAGCTCTTTAAAACCTGAGTGGGGGTTGATCGGGTCCACAGACAGGTGGTTTACGCTGGGACCGAGCTGTTAACGGAGATATGTTAGTATAGAGAGGGAAGGGCATTTCAATTAAAAGTAACTGTGTCTCTCAACTTTTAAACTCTGATAATAATAATTTGAATTATTTGTGAAGCATTTTGCAGCATTTCTCTGCACAGTTTATTGCTTATTAATGTTTCCTTCCCACCTTTCTCTCTTCTGTCCTCCCTTCCTTCCTTCCTTCCTTCCTTCTTCCCTTCCTTCTTTCCTCCCTTCCATCCTTTGTTCCATCTTTCCTCCCTTTGTTCCTTCTTTCTTTCCTTCCTTCCTTCCTTCCTTTTCATTTTTTCCTTCGTTCTTCCCCTCCTCTTTTCTTCCTCCCTCCCTCCTCCTTTCCTTCCTTCTTCCTTCCTTCCCTTCCTTCTCCTTTCCTTCCTTCCTTCTTCCCCCTCCTTTCCTTCCCTCGTTCTCTCTTTCTTTCCTCCCCCTTCCCTTCCTTCTTCCTTCCCTCCTTTCTTTCCCTCCTTCTCTCTTCTTTCCTCCCTCCTTTCCTTCCCCCTTCCCTTCCTTCCTTCCTCCCTCCTTTCTATCCTTCCTTCTTCCTCCCTCCCTTCCTTCCTTGACTCAAGGACAACAGGAGGGTTAAGTATTTATTATGTGGAAGGAAAAAGGGTTGAGGGATAGGGAAGAAGGGATGAGGGGTGAGGGATGAGGGATAAGGGGTAGGGATGAGGGGTGAGGGATGAGGGATAAGGGGTAGGGATGAGGGTGAGGGATGAGGGGTAGGGATGAGGGGTGAGGGATGAGGGGTAGGGATGAGGGGGAGGGATGAGGGGTGAGGGGTAGGGATGAGGGGGAGGGATGAGGGGTGAGGGATGAGGGTAGATGGGATGAGGGGTAGGGATGAGGGGTGAGGGATGAGGGGTAGGGATGAGGGGGAGGGATGAGGGGTGAGGGATGAGGGTAGATGGGATGAGGGGTAGGGATGAGGGGTGAGGGATGAGGGGGAGGGATGAGGGGTGAGGGATGAGGGTAGATGGGATGAGGGGTAGGGATGAGGGGTGAGGGATGAGGGGGAGGGATGAGGGGTGAGGGATGAGGGGTAGGGATGAGGGGTGAGGGATGAGGGGTAGGGATGAGGGTAGATGGGATGAGGGGTAGGGATGAGGGATGAGGGGTAGGGATGAGGGGGAGGGATGAGGGTAGATGGGATGAACAGTCGAAAGGTTGAAGAGGTTGGATGAGGGGTGAGGGTCGATTGGATGTAGAGGTTAGGGTTGTAGTAGTAGAGAGGGAAGGGCATTTCAATTAAAAGTAAGTGTCTTTCAACTTTTCAACTCTTATAATAATAATAATTTGAATTATTTGTGAAGCATTTTGCAGCATTTCTCTGCACAGTTTATTGCTTATTAATGTTTTTATTTCAAACTTAAATTGCAAAACATCAACAACCAGAGGCGGGGAATATTAGAGTAAATATTAGAGGGAAATATACATGTGGATTTTACTCCACATGAAAAAAATGATGCGAAACATAAACTTAATAAAAATGCTGTTTACAAATTAACAATTACTAAAAGTTACAGCAATGTGGAAGAGTTCATTCTTCATTCTGTCTAACCCTACATATAGAGCTGCAACTAACAATGATTTTCATTTACTTTAATCTACATTAATCTGATAGTTAAACACTTGACTACAGCTCTATTTACAAAAGTACATTCCTTCTTTCTTCCTGCCTTCCTTCCTCCTTTCTTTCCTTCTTCCTCCCTTCCTTCCTCATTTCCTTCCTTCCTTCCATCCCTCCTTTCCTTCCTTCCTTCCATCCCTCCTTTCCTTCCTTCTTTCCTCCCTTCCTTCCTTCCATCCATCCTTCTTGCCTTTCCTCATCCTTTCCTTCCTTCTTCCTCCCTTCCTTCCATACCTCCTTTCCTTCCTTCCTTCCTCCTTTCCTTCCTTCCATCCATCCTTCTTGCCTTTCTTCATCCTTTCCTTCCTTCTTCCTCCCTTCCATCCCTCCTTTCCTTCCTTCTTTCCTCCCTTCCTTCCTCCTTTCCTTCCTTCCATCCATCCTTCTTGCCTTTCTTCATCCTTTCCTTCCTTCTTCCTCCTTTCCTTCCTTCCTTCTTTGACTCGAGGACAACAGGAGGGTAAAACTGTTTCACTGCATCTTTATTGTTTAGACTCATTCTCAAAGCATTTTTCACCCCCCCCCCCCCCATACACTCCCTGCCCATCACCATATAACAGACCCAGTTAGCTGTAGACTAGCTGGTGAACATAGTGGAGCATTTAGCAGCTAAAGAGCCAAATATTTCCCTCGGGAGTTGGTGGAGAACAAAAACAGAGCTAAAAGAGTCAATAATGGACTTACATTCAGCAGGTGGACATAATATATATATATATGTATATTATATATTGTTTGGGGGTTATTATACAATGGTTTTACTGGTTTGGCCCACTTAAGATCAGATTCGGGCTTTATGTGGCCTTTGAACCAAAATGAGTTAGACACCCCTGCTCTAAAGGCACCGTTTTACATTAAATCACACTATTTAAGGAGAGGCACACGGACCAATATAAACTCCCAGTGGGATTTGAAAACGGACCACAATGCAATGCGGCTTAGGATCTGTTGTCAATAACACGTGGAATACAATGACCTCTCTACTGACATCTGAGTAATTAAACCTAAAAAAAAAACAAAACACCACCACCACTTCAGCAACAGTCTCTCTACAGCCTCACATTTTGTCGACTCCCAACTTCCTGTTTCACGCTCTCCACTTTAAAGCTGCTGTGAATTTATGATGATGTAGAAGCAGAAGAGGCACGTTAAATAAAGCGGTTAACACTTCATTAAGTAAATCCTTGAATCAGTGATGTGATAATTATAAACCTATGAATCTCTGCGGACAAAGACTTTCTTTTATATCGCAGGAAGTGTTTTGCATGCGACTGAAACACCAACTATGTTAAATGATTTAGTGTTGATTCACTCTTTAATGAGGATTGCACTACATTAATTGTGTGTGTGTGTGTGTGGGTTATGGTGGAGCATGCAAGCGTGGAGATCAATTTAGGTGCCGGAGAGAGTCTTGATGGCGAAGTGAGTCGATAGTTGCTCGGTCCAGGAGCTGAGGCTCAGCAGCTTTAGATGCTCCTGTCAGATCTGATCAGTGTGACGGAGCAGAATGCAGGCGAACAGGGCAGCAATGTGCCACAAGGGTTACCGCAGTATCAGAAAAACCAATATCTGTCTTTGCCAAGTCTCGACTTGAGAATATATTGCCGGTCTCCAGGGGAAACCCTTTTAACTCCAGTTTTTGGGTGGTGTCCCTGTAATATCAGCCGAAGTCGCTCTGCTATGGGGATGACAAAACTATTAGATCCCCTTGGCTTTCTGCATTAATTTTTAACTCCGCTTGATAAATTAGAACAAGACTGTACTGCTCATCAGAAAGAAAACATATAGAATATTAATTATGACCTAAAAAGTCCAGTTTCAGTAACATGGCTGTAATATATTAAAGCGTATTAGATGCCAACATACAGCTCAGAAAATATGAAATACTATAATAAAGGATTTTACAATTTAAAAAAGTACACTAAAACAAACCAAACTAATAAAGACATACATATCCACAACATATAACAGCAGGGCTAACAACCTAAATAAGTAGGAAAACATTAAAGGTTAAAAAAACATATTCCAGATTTTACACTTAATTTTTTTTTTTAGTTAAATAGAAACTTTCAACTTTCAACTATCTGACCTGAGTCAGTAGATCTCAGAGCTCTACTGGGTTTATATTCTACCAACATGTCATTCATGTATTCTGGACCTAAACCTTTCAAGGAGTGAAAGTCTCTAAAGCTTATATTTGCTTCAAAACTATACAAGATAAAGTGTTAAAACAGTGAGCATGCATGTTAAACGTGTTTCTTATTGATCCAAACCAGATTCATTAAGAACAGTTCACAGCAGAGTGTACTTTTCATATCAACAGCATCATTATTTAATCTAATCTGCAGTGTTCCTCATGTACCGTTCTGGCAAAGTGCACTCAGATGCACCGTGTGCCGTGTGATGTTTGAGGCAATCTGTCTTTGTTACCGTTAATTCACATGGTAACATGTTGGCGGTGAGCCAGCCTATCAGAGCGCTCCTGAACAGAAGCGTGGGAGCTCGTTTTTACTCAACAGCAGCAGACGTGACACGCTTCACTGACCTTGAGAAAACGTCCTCTTCTTCGTTTTCTTCCTTTATTAATGTGATTCTCTGCACATTTTCATGCAGTAAAAGGTAAAAGGATCATGATATTAAGTTAACCTACATCACCACTCCAAACGATGACAAGTGAAACACACAATAAACCTCTAAACTAACCTTCAGGAGAGAAACTGACAACAAATAAGGGAAAACAACAACCTTAAATCTCCGTCTAGAAGCAGATAAAACAACAGGAAGGAGTCCCAGTTTGAACTCCTATCACAGAAAGTGAAGAGGAGTTGATAAAAGAAGCTCCATGTGTCAAGAAACTCTTTGCACTGGAGTGAAGACTTCAAGTGTTTGACATATTCTACAGATATAGACATTCAAACTATTATCAAAAGGTGTAATATTGCAGGTACTTTGTCAAAATGACTGTCAGCAGATCATTTGCACTTATCTATTTTTGCTGATAACTGTGGACGTCACATCCTGGGAAATATGGGCGAAAAATTAACTCTGTAGATGACGTGTTGCAGCAGCCTCATGTGGACTGTGCAGCTGCCATAGACTGTATAAAAGAAATGGACGCAACATCTATGACGTCACCCATTGGTTTGTGGTCCTCTGAAATGAGGATAATGCGGAAGTAACTTAGAGCTGCATTCTATCAAAAGGCCACCAGGGGACGACCGTTTTGGTGTCAAAAGGACTTCCGTCTCTATACAAGTCAATGGGGAATTCACCAACTTCTCACTTGATTTCTAACCTCAGTAAACGTTTTCAAAATGTGTTTATGGTCTCAATCGCTAGTTTAAAGCCTTCTTCAATGCAGTATGATGTTCATTTGGGACATTTTGGCCTCCCTGATTTTATATGTGACGATAAAGCAGGGTATGCATTAGGGCGTGGCTACGTCCTGATTGACAGGTTGATTGCCCAATGTCCTCGAGATCTAGCCCTCGCAACCATAGCAACCTCCCCGCTCCGCCCCATGGCCGCACCTCATGCCCATATAAGCAGAATCCGTGTTTTTATTTTTCCCAGCATGCACCTGAAATTTTCAAGATGGCGCTGCCTAGATTCGAAACTATTGGCTTCTGGGCAGCAGTCCACAAACCAATGGGTGACGTCACGGATGTTACGTCCATTTCTTTTATACAGTCACCCTCAACGGTCGCCATCTTGGCTCCGTATCAGGAAGTTGTAACTACAGAGAACATCACATCTGTTGTCACATATAAACCATCAGTAGGTTTATGGGGTTAATTTAGCAGTCTGTAAGGATTTGGTCCCAGAAATGATCATCATGTCCAATAAGTGTGCAACAGCCGTGTTTGATTTGACACAAACCTGACGACAGTGTGCACTAAGAGAAGTACCTGATTTGAGACGCAGCACAAGAGTCAACTGATGCATTACAAGTCTTATTAGTTTGGAGAAAAAAATACACTGTGGTCTAATTTACGAATATTGTCAACTAAATGAAACACATCTGATAAAAGTGTGATGGGTTACTGCTCTGTGGTGCTGAGTTTTCAGCAGAGATAACGAGATGAGAGCTGATGTTTCTCTGCGTGTTTACAGACACAGTTGTCCTATATGAGGATGTTCATTATCACTCGCAGCTAGTGGTAATCATTCAGCCTGTCATTCACACCGTCCTCGGGGGAAGTCTGATTGTTAAATGTGCCTGGGCATATTTCCTCTCAAGGGAGAAAACATCTGATTGTGTTTACCGACTGCAGCTTTTCTCCTTTGAGCAAGGACACACATCATCTATTTTAAAAAGCCTATTGTGATGCTGTTCAGTCACATTCATTCCCAGCACAGTTACAAAGCATTGTCTAATCAGCTATTTGAACAGCTGTTTGTCTTTACGTCCATAATTCATTGTGATTCATTCGGTATGTAAAGCTATAACTCATCGTAATGACGCTCCCAAACAGGACACGTGCAGGGACATAGCAGGTGACTTCTGTTTACATGCTGTGCATTTCCATCGCAGCCAAGAGGAACATTTTTAACCCTTACATGCAGTACTGTTCATTTTGACCCATTTTCACATTTATCACCTGTAAAAACACCATTTACACATTTATGTTAGCCAGACTTTCCTTATTGTGATCCACAGTATGAAAAAAATTGAAATAAAAGCAACAATTATCTAATTTTGGTGCAGCTCATACTCTTGTTTTTGTATATGCAGATGTACAAATTTGACTTGTGTATTTAAAAACATTCAAACATGTTGTTAGTATTCATCATATTCTATAAATTGTCCTTCTGGATCATAAAATAGTGATTGTGAATGTCTTTTAATCAAACAGAGGGATTAATCCAACCTTAATTAATGACTAATTGGGGAATTTATGAATGTGAATTGAAGTAGAGACTAATTATGAGTCAGAATATGAACAGTGTGTGAGGGTGAAATGCATGTCGTAAAGTTTCTAAACCTGCTCCCACTCATACCCCTTTTCCACCGGCCTGGAGCTGGTGCTGGTTCAGAGCCAGAGCCTGACTAAGCACCAGTTCTTTGCTTTTCCACTGCCAAAGCTCCAGCCCCGAGCCTCAGAACGGGAGCCAGAGCAAGCACCAACTCTTTGCTGGTCTAAAGCAAGAACCGATTACGTCAGCGGACTGGGGGCGGGGCTAACGTTTATTAGCCGGCTAGCGGGGCTAACGTTCATTAGCTGACTAGTGTGGCATTTACAGAGGGTTAAAGATTTGTTGATTAAAAGTACTATTTTTATTATTTTTTTGCCAGAGCTGTCGTCTTCTTCTTCTTTTTCCTTCTTCTTCTTCTTCGTTTCCGGCAGGCTAGATGTCTTGCGCCATGTTGCTGCCTCTCACTGGTGAATCATGGAAGTGCTTCAAAGGCGTGCGCTGGCTACATTATACAGTGACGTAATCGCGTGGCTCCTTGCCGGTGGAAAAGCAACAGGTTCGTAAGAGGTGCTTGGATTAGCACCAACTGAGCACTGGCTCTAGCACTAGCTCCGAACTAGCACTGGCTCCAGCTCGGTGGAAAAGGGATATCAGTCCATGTTGTTTCTTCACAGTCCAGCAGTGTAGAAAACGCATTAAAATATTGTACACCAAGGCTGCTCATTATAACAGCAGGTCTTAATAGCCCTTAATTTCACTCTGTCGATCATATTGTAGTTATTTCTTGCTCCAGAGGAAGCAGGTTGGGAGCAGCAGGTGTCACACTAAATGCTATAAGCTATTATCTGTTTACTCCAGGAGGGAAATATAACAAGGTGTAAACTGCCCTTTATAATCAAAGGTAATTGTTACATATTACAGCCGTGGATAAATAAGAGAGACCACCAGATGGGTTTATATTTACCTCCTCCTCAATCAATACCAGTTAAAGCTACTTTAACCTTCCTGTCGTCCTCCCGGGTCAAATTGACCCCATCTGTTTTGACTGTTCCTTCTTTCCTCCCTTCCTTCCTTCCTTCTCTCTTTCTTTCCTTCCTTCCTCCCTCCCTCCTTTCTTCTTCCTTTCTCCCTTTCCTCCATTCCTTCCTTCCTTCCTTCCTCCCTCCCTCCATCCTTTCCTCCCTTCCCTCCTGCCTTCCTTACTCCCTCCCTCCTTTCCTTCCGTCTTCCTTCCTCTTTTCCTTTCTCCCTCCCTTCCTTGCTTGCCTTTCTCCCTTTCTTCTTCCTTTCCTCCCTTCCTTCCTCCCTCCTTTCCTCAATTCCTTCCTTTCCTTCCTTCCTTAACTCGAGGACAACAGGAGGGTTAAGTCCTCTCTGTATCCCTGAAGGAAATCATCACTGTGTAATTATCAAAGGAGATATTTCATGTCACACTAAGTCAGTCGTTTATCTTATCGCTCTGCTTTGTGATCGGTCGTATGTTAGAAAGACAAGCGGAGCACTGAAAACTCATATTGCTGAACAAAGAAGCATTATTAGATGCCAAAACATGAATTATTCAGTATCAGCACACTGTTGAATTTAATCATCCTCATTCCTCTCTAGGATATGCAGATAATAAGATAGATCAACACCAAATATAGAGATATATATCTGCATATTAGTTTTTTGGGTCAATGTGGTTTAGTCAAATTTAAAGGGTTAAAATGTGAAAACGTTTGAATAACTTGCACACATTATTTTTTGTGGACCCAGCATTAAATTTCTGCTTTTAATCCATTTTGAGAGAATATATTAGAGGATTATGGTAAAACTGTCTAAGTGGTGTAACCATAAAAACTTTGTACCAAATAATTCAACTTTACAAATATTTACGTTGTTTTTAAATGAAATAATTATGTATAAGTCCACTTAAATACACTGTAGGTGGATGAAATATTTAATATTCATCATTCTTTTGTGGTTCCACCATTTGCCATTTTCAGGAGCATTCAGTCTTACTTTTGGTTAAATAATTGTGCAAATGTTATTTGAAATGACATAAAACCAACCTGATGCTGCTTTTAAAACTATTTTAAAGATATTTTTTGAATTTCTCATCTTGCCAACCCTTATTTGTCACTGACCCTTGTATGGTACAGTATGTAGAAGGTATCACTTCCCTTAAGAGGAAGTAACTCAGATGTTTTACTTTCAAGTAAGAAGCACTATTGGATAATTAGTGGATATTTAGTTCAAGATGTTTATGATGTTCATCTGGAGCTGAAGTTGAACTTATCTATTAAAAATATATGTATTCTTAACACTGATGTATATACTTAAGCTTTTCAAATTTGTCCACATTTTAAAGGTTTGTATTCAGTCTTGTTCCTTTGAATTTTCACTAAACAACCTTTTTTTCCCTTCAGCTTTTATACTGATGATTGATGATTGTCTGTGGAAAAAACGAATGAGAGTTTTACTTTAGGAACAAGTTAAAAAAAAATGGACTTTGAGGTCTATTCCACATATCAGATGCCGCACCGGGTATAAATATCTGATCACTGGCTAGCTGTGGGCTCAGTTTGCGCCTCTTATACAGAGCTTCTGTTAGCGTGAGCGAGCCAAGAAACAACATGTTAATGAACAAGAGATTTATGACCTTTCTGTGATAATAACCCACAGGCCTGCTAATACATAACTGTGGTGCCTTCAGAACAAGATATTCAGGTCTGACGCTATTAACGTTAACAGCGATAAACAGCAGGGCTAATTCTACGTACTGATACCGAGCCTATTGATTTGAGTGTGTAGATCCTCTTTAACTCTTACATACTGTTCAGGGTCAAATTTGACTGCTGTAAAAACACAATATACACATTTCTTCTAGGTGGACTTTTCCTAATGCGACCTTAAATATACAATTAGGAAATAAAATGCATCCTCTTGTCATTTTTTGTGCAGCTGGTATATATATTTGTGTATAAAAAATGTCAAAATTTAACTTGTTTTTATCAGAAAATTCAAAAATCAGCATTCAAACATGCTAAATTATGATGGTAAATGACTTTTTTTCTATTAAGGAATAAAATACAGTCTTCATTAAGGATTAATCAAACATTAATTAATTACTGACAGGGGGATTTATGAATGTGAATTGGTGTAGAGACTAAATATGAACAGCTCTGTAGCTTAAAGGGTTAAGCCCTGTAGAAAGTATCTGTCCTGCATATTCTGACATCCGGATTAATTACAGCTACAGTATTCAGAGTAATAATATTATTCTGTGTTGTATTTTATTGCGTGATATTCACAGTACATCTCTCTTTAGGCAGGAGCTTTTACTTCTGATGTAACTCGGTGTAGTCTGCCTTTAAAACGCCCTATTTTCAACAATTTTACATGCGTATCATCATCTTTTATGAACCCGTCAGCCGGCCGGTGCACAGCTCCTTCCATCCGTTAAACCATCAGAGAGCCTGAAAGAGGCCGCAGGCCGTGAAAAGCCTTGACGCCATCCCCATCTCCTTTTATACGCCTTCATCCCTAACCTCTGCAATGTGAGAGCGTCTGTGAGGGCATGAAGTAGCCACCACCTCTCTGTCTCCTCCATCGCTGTTCTCCTCATCAAGGGAGAGAAAACATAAGACAGACAGGCAAGGAGCCCCGGGGAAATATCAGGATCCATCCTGTAAGGAGGAGGAGGAGGAGGGGGGGGGGGGAGTCTGAGAGGGGGAGAAAGATGAGATGAGGTGAGAGACAGGAAGTACATGGCATAGAGAAAGAGAGGGAAGGTGTGAGATAAGAAAGAAAAGGGAGAAAGGGAGGGAAGGAGAAGAGGAGGGGGAGGAGGAGAGGTGAGCGGTGATGGCTAGGCAGAGAAATTGCATTTTGATGGAGGCAAATTGAATCAGCTCTGCAATGGAGGCCTCGGGGCAGAGAGACAGATTGAGACGGTCATGTCAGCCACGAGAGATTACTGCTACCTGTTTGTGTGCGTGTGTGTGTGTGTGTGTGTGTGTGTGTGTTTGATGCGATGATTGCCTGCCATCACCATCTTCATGTCTCGCACAAGGATATTTGCACTCTCACTGTGACAGCCTCTCCGCCCATCTCTAAGGTGAATGAACAGACATTGCACACACACACACAGGTGCACAAACACACACACACACACACACACACACACACACACACACACACACACACACACACAGGTGCACACACACAAATACATCTTATAATAAAAGCAGGACGGAGAGCGAGAGAGGAGAGGTGTAAAGCAGAGTGCAGGTATGTGAAATTGTCTGTTTTCAGACGGAACGCCATCAACATGTACTAACAGGATTATGGGTGCCAGCGGGGGGAAATAGAGCCACCTCATGTCTGTCTGAGAGGACTGACAATCTGAGTCAAAAAAACAACGTGAAAAAAACAAAAAACAGTCAAAGTCACATTGGAGAAATTTGGCAACGCACTCTCTCACTCTGTGCAAAGCAGAAAAACAAAACACACCTTTACTGTACTGATAAGCCCTCCTGTTGGCCTCTAGTCAAGGAAGGAAGGGAGGAAGAAGGAAGTAAAGGAGGGAGGGAGGGAGGAAGAGAAGAAGGAAGGGAGGGAGGAAGAATTAAGGAAAGGAGGGAGGGAGAGAGGGAGGGAGGAAGGGAAGGAGGAAGAAGGAAGAAGGAAGGAAAGGAGGGAGGAAGGAAGGGAGGAAGAAGGAAGGAAGGAGGGAGGAAGGAAGGAAAGGAGGAAGGAAGGAGGGAAAAAGGAAGGAAGGCAGGAAGGAAGGAAAGGGGGGAGGGAGGAAAGAAGGCGGGAAGGAAGGAAAGGGGGGAAAAAGGAAGGAAGGCTGGAAGGAAGAAAGACAGGAAGGAAGGAAGGAAGGAAGGAAGAAAGGGAGGAAAGAAGGAACAGTCAAAACAGACAGGGTCAAATTGACCCGGGAGGACGACACAAGGGTTAATTAACATGTTGAGTTTTGGCTGCTGGATTGGAATATGAATAACAACACTATTGCGTCGGTCATGGATTACCTCACAGCTAGACCCCCCGTTTGTGAAACATGGTGACGAGGTATCTAAACTATTTTAACCAATAGAGGAGCACCACAGGGTACAGTGTTGTCACTTTAGCCCCGTTTACACTGCAGGAACTTCGGGGTAATTTTCAGGGGTCGGGCCCGTTGGCGTGTGTCTCCATAGAAGGAACCGCCTCCAAAAGACAATCTCCCGAAAACTTTCACAGGGGCTAAATGAGTCCCTGTTTCGGGGTAGGTACTCCGTGCACCCCCGAAAAACTCCTGGGTCGGGCTTGAGGTTTAATAATACATTTTATTTAAAGGCGCCTCTCTGGGCACTCGAGGATACCGTACAATAAATACTTTATTTGGTGCTGATTGGGTATACTCAAAGCGGGACATGGCGTCAACTGAAAGCGTCAAAATAAGCAGCATTTTTAAAATCCAGCAGAAGAAGAACAGTAGTAGAAAGAGTCTACACTACTTGAGGAAAAAAGTCCATAACGTCAACCATCAAACACGAGCCAGAAATGAGGCAATCACGTCAGCTCCTTCCATGTTTACCTCCTCATTATGGTGACATCACTGTGGGTCCTATTCGGATCCTTCTCTGCTATGGAGACAAAACGGCCTAGACGAGGTAAAAGTCCCGCCTCCTACATTTTACCAGGAACTTCTTAAGTGGAAACAGGGCTTTTGTAAACTTCTGACTGGAGGCCAAGTTTGGTCTCTGACTGCCACCTACAAAAATCTTCCCCATGACTCTGCACTTGTTGGTTGCATCACTGGAAACAACCACATATCTTACTTCAAGGAAACTGACACCTTTGCCAAAGTGGAGTGATGCAAACCACTTCTAAATAAGATAAAAGAACTAGTCATTGACTTTAGAAAGAAAAAGACACCGATGACTCAATGTACTTATCAATGATCTATTGAGGTGGTTTCCCCTCCTACAGGTAACTTGGCTTCCTTGTGAATAACAGGCTCGACTGGAAAGGAAACATGCAACATTATGCCGTTGTCTGTTGGAGGTGGGGGTTAAAGTCAGAGACAGAAATAGGATCAACAAGTTAACCCTTTGTAGGTCACACCAAGAAAGTGCTATTTTAAAAAATCTTTTTATTTGCTTTTTCTACCTCTTTGAGGCCATGACAACATAAAACCTCATTAACCCTAAATTTTATGTTTTACAGACTTCATTTGTTCAAAACTTTAAAAAAGAACATGTTAGAGACTCATTCTGTTCAAGATGAAAAAATGAAACTCAATTCCTAAAAATGTCTCCAGCAGGAATCTCTTATGTCAGCAGTGATTTGTATTATTCTTCATTTATACATTAGACTAGCACAACCTGTATCTATAGCAACCATAGAACAACCTGTGTCTATAGCAACCATAGAACATCCTGTATCTATAGCAACCATGGAACAACCTGTATCTGTAGCAACCATAGAACAATCTGATGCTATGTCTGTGCATTACATACCTCATACAGGTGGTAAAGATTGGCCCAGAAAGTTAAATGGGTTAAATAGATTTAGTTTTTGATCAGATATCATGACACAAAGTGACGTCCACCAAACGGTTGAGCAGACCTAAAAAAAGACCGGATCTATCATTGGTTTGCCTCCTGACTCACTAGAGGGGGTAATGGAGAAGAGTATGATGTTTTAAGTGAACTGAAGAGCTCCTTTAGTGCCAGATTAGTGATGCCAAGGTGCTCTTCAGAAAGATTTAGATGGTGCAGTGAGCTTTATTAATAACCATTGTTGTTATTGACTGCTGATTGTGTTGTGGATTGTTTGATTGATGTTGATGTGGTGCTTTAAACTTATCTTGTACTGCATGAGTGTGTCTGTTTCCTTGCTGTATGTTGGCTGTCTTTGTGTGAAGGTAACATTCAATTTAAGGGATTAATAAAACACTTATCTTATCTTATCTTAATATAACACATGAGATAAAATAAACAGCAGATTGCACAGTCCACCTGCGTGTTTTCGGCTGTCATTTATGGCTCACTCGGGATCCCTTCTGTTACAGCTCGAGGCAGTTTGCTTGCAGTACAGTGATTTAAAGCCATAGTTACTCGTTGGGCCTGTTTAGGTGATGCTCTCCTCTCACGAAACATGGGTTAGTTATTTGAGAATGTGCTCACAAAACAACATATTTTTACATTTGATTGACATTTTCCCTCCAGCTGCAGTAGACAAGTCGTTATGACGGGAGCAAAAGATGATATCAGATGACGTTATTATAGAGAAATGAATTCCACACATAGAGGTAAGTGTGGTGGATTAAACTAGATGACTTCCAATTATATATTTTGTTACTTAATTTGATGATTTGTTGGTTTAGATACAAAAAAAGATGATTAAAGTGATAAAAGACAATTTCCTATTGATGTTATTAACCCTTACATACTATTCAGGGTCAAATTGGACCTTTTTCTTTTCATATAAGAGCTGTAAAAACACAATATACACATTTATTTTAGCCAGGCTCTTCTTAATGTCACCCACAGGATACAAAAATAGAAATACAATGCATCTTCTTTTTTTTAAATTTTTGTGCAGCTGATACATTTTATATACGTAAATATAAGTTTTACCTGTTTATGAAAAAAAAATTCTAAAAATATTCTTCTTATTCATAAAATTGTGATTATGAATGTCTTTTTTTCCCATAAGATTAATCAAATGGAGGATTAATAAAACATTTATTTATGACTGGTGGGGAATTTATGAATTGGTGTAGGGACTAATTATGAGTCAGAATATGAACAGTATGTAAGGGTTAAAATATTGGCAGGAAAAGCTTAAAGACAACAAGGAAGAGAATAAGAGAAGCCAAAGAATAGTTCAGAGCTTTGACGGATCCGTTTTAAGTCTCAAGCCTCCAGTCTACAGCTCGGCTTCAAAGCAAAGACTTCAATTATTAAATATTCAAGCTGTGTGACAATGAAGGCTGACAAGTCGCTCTCTTGTTTCTCTAGTTTGTTTGTTTTTATGTGTTATGGTAGTTTGTTCTGGCATTTTACCAGGTCAAACCTCCAGACTAAAAATGCTCTTTCAAGTCTCAAGTAATGTGTTTAAAGTCCAGCTGATGTCACATTTAGTCTTCGTCCCTGTTTGCAGTCAGAAATAATGTCAACATGTGGTTTAAAGGTGATGTAATACTTTGTGGAGAGGCGTGAAGGTGACAGCAGGTGTCATGATGAACTCAGGTTGAACCGATAGGGCAACGAGAGACAAAGACAACAAACTTGTTCTGTAGCTTATAAGTCACGAGCAGCCACTTTCATATTTACGGCTGGCACAAAAGTCAAGAATCGATGATCTAAACATTAGTTAACCCTTAAACAGGCAGCGTGCGCCAGGAGATACAGACTCTTTAATACCCCTTTAGGAGCATGATTGGTGAAGGTGGTTGTTCAATAGTATGTGCCTTGAATTGGATCTGAACTGGATTGGTAAAATTAAAGCTTGTGGTAGGTCTATACTTTGATATAAATGATAAAAATCAGTATAGAAAGCAAGTATGTATCCCTTCTCTTTATCAAATAAAACATTCACCATTATGACCATTTTTAGGGAGCGTACCTATGTTCCCCGGGTCCTATGTTCCCCGATCGCAGCTAACTCGGTTGCTAGCTCAGCGGCTAACTCCGCTGTTAGCTCGGCGGCTAATTCGGCTGCTAGCTCGGCGGCTAACTTGGTTGCTAGCTCGACGGCTAACTCTGCGGCTAACTTATCTGCTAACTCGGCTGCTAACTCGCCGGCTAACACAGCTAACTGGCTAACTGTAGACAGGATCATCCCTATGTTCCCCGGTCACATACAAAGCGGGGAACATAGGACCCGGGGAACATAGGGACGATCCCCCATTTGTATACCTATTTTACATCTCATTTCCCACTCCTGCCTGTTTAAGGGTTAATAACCTGACGTTGACTAAGAGTTCATCTTTTTTTGAATAAATCACTAAATAATTACCTTTGCAAGATGAACATGAAGTACACTGTGAACTTTGTGGCCGTCACTCAGCTAATGCTAACGTGAGTGGAGTAACAAGACAAGACCGGCTAACAAGCACACACTGTAGCATTAAACAACTTAAACTCTTGAGATGAAGAAAATAACTCAGTGCTCAGTTTATCTCACCTCAACAACCCTGCACCCACTCAGCTTGTTGTACAACACAGAGCTGATAGTGCAGCAGAGAGGCTGCTCTCCACTCACTGGATATATAACGTTACAACACAGCGCTGCTCTCTGCCCCAGTTTGTTATTCTCATATCAGCAGGTGAGATTCACTCCTACTAGGGCTACATTATTTAATTTAGTTTACAACTGGTTTCAATGTGAAGATATTTATGTTTAACGTGTATGTTGAATACTGACATTCAGATTTTTATAAAGTAGTTCATATTTATCTGACTTCTTGATGAAACTGATGAAAAATTAGTCAAGCAGTAATATAGAAAAATGAGGATGTGATACGTTGAGATGCATTGAAATAAATCGTAGAATCAAATCGACTGTGCATTTGGTGACTCGTTCAACATACTAAGGTGCAGGTAAGATGTGTTCATGTTCATTGGTTCAGTAGGAAGAAGACGTTAGCTAATGTGAGTTGTTATTCAGTGTCTGTGGCGCTTGTGTATCAGGATGCAATCAGGCTCAGTGTGACCGTCTAATCACGGGGGGTCAAACTCATCTTCAGTCAAGGGGCCACAAACGGCCCAATTTGATCATATGTGGCCAGACCAGTAAAAAGATGAAGGGAAGAAAGGGAGGAAGGACAGATGGAAGGAAGGAGGGAGTGAAAGATAGGGAGGAAAGAAAGGACAGATGGAATTAAAGAAGGAAGGAAGGAAAAGAAGGAAGACAAGACAGGAAGGAAAGATGGAAGGAAGAAAGGAGGGAAAGAAGGAATGAAGGACAAATGGAAGGAAGGAAAAGAAGTAAGAGAAGACAGGAAGGAAAGCTGGAAGGAATAAAGGGAGGAAGGAAGGACAGATGGAAGGAAGGAGCAGAAGACAGATAGGAAAGAAAGGACAGATGGAAGTTAAAAAGAAGAATAAGGAAGAGAAGACAGGAGGGAAAGATGGAAGGGAAGAAAGAAGGAAGGAAGGACAAATGGAAGGAAGGAAAAGGAAGGAAGTAAGAGAAGAGGAAAGACAGATGGAAGATAAGGAAGGAAGAGAAGACAGGAAGGAAAGAAAGAGAAAAGAGAAGGAAGGGAAGAAGAGAAGACAGGAAGGAAAGATGGAATAAAGAAAGAGAGGAAGAAAGGGTGGATGGAAAGATGAAAGGAAGGAAAAGAAGACAGGTGAGAAAATGGGCCGAATTGGACTCCTCTGCAGGCCGGTTCTGGCCCACGTGCCTCATGTTTGACCCCCTTGTTCTAATCTGTCTGCGGTAGAAAGAGAGAAAGCGACTGTATCACTTATTTTAATCTACATGGATGAATTTCATGAAACTAGCAGGAAGATGTAGATCACAAATTTCTCCCTTATTTGGGTTTTTTGTTTTTTTAAAAGCAGAACACAGCACAAGTGATCCACGGAGCAGATATGTTCGCTGCTGCGGCAGACAGAAAAATGCAATTTAATTTCAGTTGCACTAGAAGGGAGTCAAATCTCAAGTAGGTCATGTCTCAGATTTAATGAAATCTAACTCAAATCTGTGGTTCAAACAGAATGTGATGCAAAATCTCACCTTGCTTTACTCACAGAGTTGACTGCTGCGTTTTCAGCCGTCCTTAACTGACAGTACAAAAGATTGCAGACATACAAGAAGTCGGTGCTTGTGCTGTGTGTGTGTGTGTGTGTGTGTGTGTGTGTGTGTGTGTGTGTGTGTGTGTGTGTGTGTGTGTGTGTCTTGCCAAGGACTCTTGCTGTATTGCTGTATCTGTTATTCTCCTCCAGAAAACATGAACAGAGTTTTGTTTGGCAGACACTGAAATATAAGTTTGTAGATTTTCTCTTCCTTTTTTTTTTTTTTTTTACTCCTCGTACATATAAAAACATCCATTTGGTAGTTCTGTTGTGATTTGCAGAGATTTCCACCACAGAGATATATCCTCCATCCTCCATCAGTCCATTATGTCTAATAGGTAAATTGGATAGGGAGGATTTCAGGCTCCATCATCAATTGTTCTGCCGACTGGAGCCAAATATAGAAGCTAAAAATACCAAATGCTGCTCTGGTAATGGTACCAGGAAGACCCAAAAATGTCAATTAACTTTTTATCTATAAAGGTCTGAACTGGCATAGATGTTTAAGGCAATTTAGGAATTACAGCCAACTGGACAGACACCAAACAGGTCATTTAATGTGCCATATTTTGATGGGAAGTGACTCAATTAAGGAGAGAAGTTGGGATGTCCTCATAATTTTAATGTCTCCACTCTTGATATGGACACAACAATTATTACAAAGACCTCTGGAATAATAATTATACTGTGTTTTTAACATAGACTGTATAAAAGAAATACAGTCGTGACGTCACCCATTGGTTTGTGGACTGCTGCTCGGAAGTCAATAGTTTCGAATCTAGGCAGCGCCATCTTGAAAATTTCAGGTGCATGCTGGGAAAAATAAAAACACGGATTCTACTTATATGGGCATGAGGCGGGGCCATGGGGCGGAGCGGGGAGGTTGCTATGGTTGCGAGGGCTGGATCTCGAGGACATTGGTCAATCAACCTGTCAATCAGGACGTAGCCACGCCCTAATGCATACCCTGCTTTATCGTCACATATAAAATCAGGGAGGCCAAAATGTCCCAAATGAACATCATACTGCATTGAAGAAGGCTTCCCTCCTTCTCTCTTTCCTCCCTTCCTTCTTTTCTTCCTTCCTTCCTCCCTCCTTTCCTTCCTTCTTCCTCCTTTCCTTCCATCCTTCCTTCCTCCTTTCCTTCCTTCTATCCTTTCTTCCTTCCTCCCTCCTTTCCTTCCTTCTTCCTCCTTTCCTTCCATCCTTCCTTCCTCCTTTCCTCCCTTCTTCCTCCCTCAACAGGAGGATTAAATACCCCTCCTGTTGTCCCTGAGATGGTTTCAATGCTGCTGGAAAAGTAAAATGTGGTGTTAGTGCATTTTCTATATTCGGATTCCTGCCTGCATCCAATCAAAATCAATCAAATCAACATTATATCAACTTTACCTGTCATGAGGTCTAGTTATTGTTTTCAGACTCTTGTTTGTTTTCTCACTCCAGTAAGATTTATTTGGACAGATCTGGACACAGAAACTGTACTAGCAGATCAAAACAGAAGAACTGGTCTTGGTTAAATCATAAAATAGTCAAGTGGTTTGTTTGTTTTGTGAATGTGATCCAACCTCAATCTATATACTTTGTAAGTCTGAGCTAAGAATCCTGTCATAGCTCGGTGCACATTGTGAGCTCAAGGTTCAGCTACTATATATTGCCATTATACAAATAAGGATTGCACAATGAAATGCTGTTGTATTGCTTCTCCATGACACACTCACAGAAAACATTAATATATAAACATTTCAAATTAGAATAAGAGTAAAAAAAAGTAGCTCTCTAAGAAATAAATAAAACAGGAACATTTCTATTATAAGTAAGTAAATGTTCCCATTAAGCACCAAAATCTAAGTTCAGGTGTGTTGTCATGGATACTGACATGATTTATAAAGGAGATCATTTCTTATAAAGCAACATTTATCTCTCATTGTAAAATGTATTCATTAGTTCATGTAGATTTTAGAATATAAAATAAAGATATTTGATGAATAAAGTCAAAAGTCTGTCATGGAACTTAACCTTCGTGTCGTCCTCCCGGGTCAAATTGACCCCGTCTGTTGACTGTTCCCTCTTTCTTTCCTTCCTTCCTTCCTCCCTTCCCTCTTTCCTCTGTCCTTCCTTGCTCCCTTCCTCTTTTCCTGTCTCCGTCCTTCCTTCTTTCCTTTCCTCCCTTTCTTCCTCCCTCCTATCCTTCCTTCTTCCTTCCTCGCTTCCTTCTTTCCCTCCTTCCTTCATCCCTCCATTCCTCCCTCATTTCCTTCCTTATTCCTCCCTTCCTTCCTCCTTTCTTTCCTTTCTTTCCTTCCTTCCCCTCTCCTTTCCTTCCTTCCCCTCTCCTTTCCTTCATTCCTCCCTCCTTTCTTTCCTTCTTCCTCCCTTCCATCCTTGACTCGAGGACAACAGGAAGGTTAATTGGTATTGTGACTCCATTTAAGGCCATGTGTGCTCCAAATAAGCCCACATCATGCAATATATGTATTCAGTAACATGTTAAATATTAAAAAATGAGGAAAAAACCCTCCTGAGTAAAATCTTAAAGGTTAATCATCAACATTTTCATCAGTAACTGTGACGGATTACAGTTACATTTATTTTGTAATTCAATTACATAACACCGTTACATGAGACTAATTACTCCCCAACACTGCAAATATGTATGTGTGTTTGTGCAAAGTCTGTGTTGGAGTGGGAGAACATGTCAGGTGATGCTTTTTGGACCGCTCAAATAGTTTTTTCTGTGTGAAAAGAAAGTGTGAAAAACACTTGATTTGTGGTGTGAGACTTTCATTTCAATTATACATCTGATAAAAAAGTCTTTCTAAGTAAGTTGTAGTTGAGGAAAACATTGTTTCTGATAATGACTCATCCACATCGTCATCAACAACAAGCGATGGTTTTGTTCTCTGCCGTGTGACTGAGCCCACTGTGCTGCTATATTTAGTTTTCCAGCCTGCTCCATAAAAACAGACCTAATGATGAAACTAGGGCAGCCCACAATGACAGAGCCCCTTGCAACCTGAAGCAGCGCTCTCCAAAGCCTTGATGTTAATAATAACCCCAAAACCTGCAAAATTCATTTTCCATCAACATATGCTGCTTTGGAGGCCTTCATCATATTTTCTGTTTGTGAGCAGCAGGTTAATCTAAGAACTTGATCTCCTCTTAATTGAGTTTTCGATAGATTAGACAGATTGATGATTTATGGCTACGAGGCAACTGGTTTAGTATGCACACATAGCTCCGAGGGGTCTGAATTGTTTTGGGGGTGTGACGCACGCCTGGCTGCCATCTGTGTTATGAAAATTAAGGATTAAAGAGTTGAGATATGGATCCAAGATAAGAAAAAGAAAATTAGATTGATAGATAGATAGAGCTTCATCAAATATTAAATACAACAAATCACTCCCGGAAATCAAAAGCAATCCAATCTAATTTTAATATATTCAAATATTTGAAATATTCAGGAAAAGTGGAAGGCACGACTTCCCTCCACGGAGGTTGACTTTCAGTGTGAAGAGCGCACTTGTGGATTGCTGTGATGAATAATTAACCGGAGGGAAATCAGGATGCCTTTAATCAAACCAGCCTCTTACATCACTGCTGCGGAGGAATACTCCAAAATTTACTGATCGGCTTACTCATACTCACATTTGCATTTGTTTCCACAGACGCAGACGTCCTGAGACAAAAGGAAGTCTGAGAGTGTCAGTTTACCTCTTAATCAACAAGCATTACAGCGTCCCAGCAGCATGAAGACTGGCTGCTTATGATGGATTTGACAGTCTAACAGGAATTTAAAATCTTTTTTTTTCTTTGGTAAGAAATCAGTAAATATAACTTTGGTGTTTGTTTTGACTGGTGGTTTTATTCTGACTGACAGCGATGTTACTGGTAGTGTGAGTGTGATATCTGTGTGGGCAGGAGCTAAAAATAATTCATAACTTCACACCAACAGACACACAGACAGTTAAATCGCTGAGACCAACGCTGGTAGCTGTTAGCTGTTAGCTGTTAGCTGGTGTTTATCAGTGGTGGAAGAAGTATTCAGATACTTTATTTAAGAAAAAGTACCAATACAGCAAAGTAAAAATACTTCATTCCAAGTAAATGAACAACATATTTAACCCTCCTGTTGTCCTCGAGTCAAGAAAGGAAGGGAGGAAGCGAGGGAGGGAGGACGGATGGAAGGGGGGAAGAAGGAAGGAAGGGAGGAAGGGAGGAAGCAGGAAGCAAAGGAGGGAGGAAGGACAGATGGAAGAGAGGAAGAAGGAAGGAAGGGAGGGAGGACGGATGGAAGGGAGGAAGAAGGAAGGAAGGAAAAGAGGATGGAAAGAAGGAAATTAATGAGGAGGAAAGAGATAGAAGGAGGGAGGGAGGAAGGAAGGAAGGATGGAAGGGAGGGAGGATGGATGGAAGGGAGAAGGAAGGAAGGGAGGGAGGGAGGAAAGAAGGAAGGAAGGAGAGAGGGAGGGAGAAACGAAAAAGAGGAAGGGAGGAAGGAAGGAAGGGAAGGAGTAGGGAGGAAGGAAAGAAGGACAGAGGAAAGAAGGAAGTTAATGAGGAGGAAAGAGAGAGAAGGAGGGAGGGAGGATGGAAGGAAGGAAGGACAGAAGGAAGGAAGAAAGGGGGATGAAGGAAGGAAAGAAGGAGGGAGGGAGGAAGAAACAGTCAAAAGAGACGGGGTCAATTTGACCCAGGAAGAAGCTGTCAAATAAAAGTAGTGGAATAGAAAGTACAATATTTCCCTCTGAGATGTAGTGGAGTGGAAGTATAGGAGGATCAATTAATTAGTAATCAGTGCATCCCCTTAAAAGAACGCCAAGAAACCTAAACTATCAAAACTTTTACAACTCTTTGTCAGGCAGCCGTTGCTTCTTCTGTTTTCTCTCCACTATGATAGCCATCTATGCACTTTGGATGTAGTCCTTTTCTCCAGAAAGAAAAAAAAAAGACTGCAAGAGACCTGAGCCAAGCCATGCCAAGACATCAAGACTTCAGCTCTCTATAATTACTTTACGACTATAATTAATATTTCCTGAAGAGATCAGACTTCAAATTTCACTTCCACTTTTAATTTATGACACTTCTTCCAAGCTCACAAACAAAAAAATGCTACAGTTAATTAATCAGAAAAGTCCAGGGAGGCAACAATCCATAATTCACAGCCATGTAGACACAGTTTGATCAAACTCCGGCTCTACACTTGTCCTAGATTTTGAAAAATGCGACTAAAATGGATTAAAGTGACAACGTCTACTAGGATACCCTCTTTCATCCATCGTCCGCCTCTTATCCGCCTCTTGCATCATTTTCCCATCACCCATCTCCTTCTCATCCACGTCCCCATCCATCTCTCCCTCCATCCATCTGCCTCTCTGGGTGGCATGCACCAGTAATAAAACATAATGTCAGAGAGGAAGAAGATGTCATGTTGCAGGCTTATCGCTGTATCTCCATTTCCACAGATGAGATGGTGCTTTGTTATTAACAGCGATGCCTGGAGCTGCCTACGCCTCACGTCACCTTCTCACTGAAAGGAAGTCTTAATTCTAACACTGAGGGGGAAAAATAAAAAATACAAAATACAAAATAAGACTGCTGTTTGTGTTGATGATGAAATATTCCCCGTCTCTCTCTCTCTCTCTTTCCCTTCTTGCTGTTTTTCAACCACACATCCTCTACTTTTAAAAACTGGTATTTTAAGAGATGACATTTCAAAGGCTTGTGAACTAGCAGTTGCATTTTGCAGCAGATGCTTTTCTCGCTAATTAATGCCAGCAGAAGACAACTCTGACATTCCCTCACCAAGAGCAACAGAAACACAAACCCTCTCTCTCTCCTTCCCACACTCGCAGATAGAGAGAGAGAGAGAGAGAGAGAGAGAGAGAGAGAGAGAGAGAGAGAGAGAGAGAGAGAGAGAGAGAGAGAGAGAGGCATTTGGCGCTGTGCATCTCTCTGCTTGGCACATTCATACCTGCTATAGGTTAATTGGCTAATCTCATGTGTATAAAGGGATTGATGACTGTGAACAGGCAGATAGAGAGAGAGAGAGAGAGAGAGAGAGAGTGTGTAGGAGACTGACAGCGAGGTGGAGATGGAGAGAATATGGCAAAGGGGAAAAGAGAAAACGAGAGGGACATTGGGACCAATTTGCCATCTTTTCCCGTCATTAACTGATAGCTGGGGCGAGACATTAGCTGAGTATGTCCTGAACGCATGGTCTCATGGTGCAGGATGAGGGACACCTGCTGAAGGTAGCAGATGGCTGCATAAAGAGCCCAGAAATAGAAAGTCCAGGAGGGGAACGGTAGATGATTCAGCTCTTGCCCTAATTTCTAATGATTCATTTAAAAAAAAAAAGAAAGAAAAATAAAGTGGGGGTGGGGGTGGTGAGGGGGGGGATTTTGTTCAAGCTGAGAAAAAGAGTTGTCCTCAGCAGTAGCAGCAGCAGGGGGGGAAGATGGTGTTGAGGAAGTTATGTAACACTTTTCTGCTGATGAATTGTGTGCATAGATGAAGTTAAACTCATGGTGGTCACGCTGATATAAGACTGTTTCAGGTCCTAAATGAGGTTGGTATCAAAACACACTAATGGCCAAAAGTATGTAGACACCAAGATGAGCTTGCATCAAACATCATTCTGAAAATGATTGTTTGTAAAGGAGAAAGTCTGAAATCGAGCAATTTGTGGTCCAGCATCCTGCTCTTATAATACATCCATGGTCATAGTCTGCATGTTGTAAATTAGCAGCCGAACTGAGAAAAACCTTTCTTTATGGAGCTTGTTATATGAAATTAATGATTTACCTTTAACCTCTTAAAACACGCTGTTCCGTCTCCAGGACGGGACGGATGTTAGGAGGTAGCCACACGTTCTTCTGAATGTTTTAAACACCAACCCTTAAACATATATACTCATGCCGTACATTGTTGGAAAGCTTAGATTGTCCTGATTAATTCAAGACCACTCACGACTTATATGGTTGCTCATAGCCGTAATAGTATTAGCGATTAGCTCGGCTAGCCACTCAGCTAAGTGAGAAAAGCTATAATGCTACATACCTTCAAAGTCTTCCCTTTATCCACAACGATCATCTTATGACTCAGGACTTTCTGTACAGCTCGCCAAGTATCCATTCTTGTGAAATATGAAATCCGTTTTCATAAGACCGGAATATTTTCCTCAATATGTCCATGTATTTAGTCCAACACGTAACGTAATAACACAAATAACAAACTATATACGGTCCGTTTACGTCATTTCCTGACCTGCACGTCCATCTCAGAGTACACGTGACTATGTTTACGACCGTGAGCCTCTTCTACTTCTGATTACACCACACACACAGCCAATCGGTGTTTAGGTTTAGGCAGTACATGTCTCCAAAGCCAATGAGGACATGTGACCGAGGTCAATGACGACATGGCTTTGACTGACAGCTGTTCCAGCCTATGGAAATATTCGGTGAAATGAAGTTGATAACCTTTTAGCCAATAGTCAGAGGTTTCCAACGGCGTATGACCGTGTATGACACAAAGCTATCAGTTTGGCTGTCCATAAACAAACTCCAAGCGTAACCGGCATGCGCCCTGTGCGTAAAAGAGTTGAACCATATATCATTACGCACTCGGCATTTTGGTACACGGTTGGTTCTTCTTCGACTTGACATATGACTTATAGCAAAATAAACAGATAGATAGATAGATAGATAGATAGATAGATAGATAGATAGATAGATAGATAGTCAGTCAGATAGTTAGTTAGTTAGTTAGTTAGTCAGTCAGTCAGTCAGATAGATAGATAGATAGATAGATAGATAGATAGATATGGCCAAACAAAAAAATGGTTATATATAATAATATAATATTTAATAATAATAATAATAATAATAATTATTATTATTATTATTATTATATGGTGTCAGCTTTTATTAGAGACCAAGATTTTGATTGTATGCAAAGGGGTTGTAAAGTTATACGTGTACCTGAGCTGGACGTGCAGGTCAGGAAATGACGTAAACGGACCGTATATGGTTTGGTCCGTGTGTTACGTTCCTATGGTTACGTTACTTGTTGGACTAAATACATGGACATATTGAGGAATATATTTCGGTTTTACGGAAACGGATTTCACAAGAATGGATACTTGGCGAGCTGTACAGAAAGTCCTGAGTCATAAGATGATCGCTGTGGATAAAGGGAAGACTTCGAAGGTATGTAGCATTATAGCTGTTTTTACTTTAGCCGAGTGGCTAGCCGAGCTAACCGCTAATACTATTACGGCTGTGAGCAACCATATAATTCATGAGTGGTCTTGAATGAATCAGGGCAATCTAAGCTTTCTAACAATGTACGGCATGAATATATATGTTTAAGGGTTGGTGTTTAAAACATTCAGAAGAACTTGTCAATACCTCCCAACTTCCGGTCCGTCCCGTAGGCGGAACAGCGTGTTATAAGAGGTTAATAAAGGAGACTGGATTTGAAATATCAAAGGTTAAGTTGAATTTATTTAGCTTGTACAAGCGGAGCGTTTTACCATTAATGCAACAGACAGAGGTACAATAGAAAAGGCTCTTCGTGGAGCAACACATAGTTTTTATACTGATCTCTACCTGGGCTTGTTTCAGCCACCTCCCATAACTAGCAAACATATTTCATAGATAGCATCTCAATTCCCTTAACCTTTGCCTGTTTTGACTGTTCCTTCTTTCCTCCCTTTCTTCCTTTCCTTCCTCCCTTCCTTCCCTCATTCCTTCCTTCCCTCCTTCCTTTCTCCCTCCTTTCCTTCCTTCTTCCTCACTTGCTGTCCTTCCTCCCTCCTTTCCTTCCTTCTTCCTCACTTGCTGTCCTTCCTCCCTCCTTTCCTTCCCTCCTTCCTCCCTCCTTCCTTTCCTTCCTTCCCTCCCTCCCTCCTTTCATTCCTCCCTTAACTCGAGGACAACAGGAGGGTTAATCAGTAGACAAGCAGAAGTTTAAAAAGTGAGACTCTGACCTGTGTCTGACCCTCTATCACCCAACGTCTCAGTAAACCGTTGAGACAGGAAGTATCAAAACAGTCATGTAAAAATAGGAACACACACATAGTATGATTTAAGACATCTGAATCACAGTATAATCCTAATTTTTATAACAGAGCTGACTTTTCATAATACGCACAAAGTGAAAGAATTCAAGAATGAAAACAACTAGAAAACAGAGAGGTTGTAAAACAGCTCTAAATAAAAAATAAAAAATAAGATGAGTGAAACAAAAACCAGCATTAACTCTCCTGTCGTCCTCCCGGGTCAAATTGACCCCGTCTGTTTTGACTCCTTCCTTCCTTCCTTCCTTCCTTCCTTCTCTCCTTACTTCCTTCCTCCTTACCTCCTTACTACTTTCCTTCCTTCCTTCCTTCCTTTCTTCCCTCCTTACTCCTTTCCTCCTTCCTTCCTTCCTCTTTTCCTCCCTCCCTCCTTACTCCTTTCCTTCCTTCCTTCTCTCCTTACTTGCTTCCTCTTGTCCTCCCTCCCTCCTTACTCCTTTCCTTCCTTCCTTCTCTCCTTACTTGCTTCCTCTTGTCCTCCTTCCTTCTTTCCTTCCTTCTCTCCTCACTTCCTTCCTCTTTTCCTCCTTACTACTTTCCTTCCTGCCTTCCTTCCTCCCTCCCTCCCTCCTTACTCCTTTCCTTCCTTCCTTCCTCCAATCCTCATCCCTTCCTCCTATCCTTCCTTGACCTGAGGACAACAGGAGGGTTAAAGTCATCATCACTACTCTTCTATAATCTTGTTTATTTCAGTTATTTAATTGCACAACTGTTTCCTGGTTTGCAGTTTCCTAAAAGAGGAGGAAGAAAAAAAAACAATCAGGTGTTTTTCCATTTATTTATTTATTTATTTTTATGCTTCAGTGTGAACAACAAACTTTTCAAATCATGTAAAACACGAGCAGGAACTCTGCACCGGTGTAGACGTGTGATGAGCTTTTTGGGTGGCTTCACACTCCATTACCTTCCCCACTCGGAGCAGACGCGCGCTGCCAACACGCCATTAGACTTGTTTAGCCTCATTGCGTGGCCGCGCTGCCCACTCTTTTGATTCTATTTCTGCGCGTTGGCCGAAGCACAAAGAGCGCGCCGGGTTTGTGCCGAGAAGCGTCCAGGATGCTCAGATGCAACAGAGCGCGGCAGCCTGCCAAACGCCGGCCAAGAAAAGCAAAAAGCACAGGAGGGATTTAGTCAAGTGCTCATTTAAATATGAGTGAGCAACAGACTGTGGAATTTGAATGAGATTATAAAAGGGAGAAGGGGTAGGATGAATTTCAATTTGAGAGCATTACATGTATTCTCTCACCGTCTCTCTCCCCCCCCCCCCCCTCTCTCTCGCCTCACCCGCCTCCCAGAGGTGAGATAATGACTCCCAACAACGAGCAGGAGGAAGGAAGTTGGCAGCGTTGTCGCCACATAGCAGAGCCCGATGGTTATTATGGCACGGCTGCTCCTCCCCTCCTATTTATCTGTGAGCACACACACACGCATACACACACACAAAGGAAAACACACACACACACACACACTGGGATCTAGGTTAGCAGAGCATCATATCTGAGCTCATCTCACCAGAAGCTTGACTGCAGTTGTACACATTGCACCTCCAAAACTCCCTTATCTGATCACAAAAAAACCCTTTAGCACCTCAGTAAATATTGTGTGTTTGTGTAGGTGGTGATGAGGGGAAAGGAGAGGGGGGGGGGGGGGGGGGGGGGTTGCCTAATGCAGCAAGAGAAGCAGCAGCAGCAGGTTGAAGGGAAACACTGAAGAGGAGAGAGAAAAGAGGCAGATGGAGAAAAAACAACGAGTGACGGGGAAAAAAAGAGCAAGGAGGGTGAGAGAGGAGGGTGGGAGAGAGCAGATTGAGAGAGAGAGAGAGAGAGAGAGAGAGAGGAGGAGGAAGAGGAGGGGAGTATAGAAAGAGAGAGAGCGAGCAAGAGAGAGAGAGAGAGAGAGAGAGAGGAAGGGGAGGTTTATCCAAACACTGGTGAGACAGAAGTTTCAGCTCTCCGCTTCACACACAGCCAGGACAGCAGACACCACACACATACATACAGGTGAGACAACTCCATCCCTTCTTCTTCTTCTTCTTCTTCTTCTTCTTTTTCTTCTTCACCTCTAAGGTTTTTATTTTTTTTTATTTTTTTTTATTAGCTGTAATATGATGCTGATATTCAGGTGTGAAAGCGATGAACTTGCTGCTCAGCCGCAGCCTAAGTTGGGAGTGTGCAGGCATGCAGCGTAAAACACTGATGCATCAGTGAGGATGAATATCAACATATAGAATCCAGAATATGCTCTATCTCAATTTTTTTTTTTATCTATCACCCCGAATGCAAGAATATCATTTTCTAACATGAACACAAAAAGAGGAGGATGAGGAGGAGGAGGTGGTGGTGGTGGTGCTGGTGTGTGTGTGTGTATGTGGGGGGTGTAAGTGTAAGTGTTGCTATAATATTAATGGATGGTTTCCTTAAGTGTTGCATGCTGTGTGCGAGTGCAGGTTGAATGTGCTATACTGTCTGTGCGTGTTCAGCAGTCACGCCGCGTCTGAGCAGCATGCATTATTTATCTGCACTGATCTCCAGAAACAGCGATACCTCAACAGAGGGGCTAGAGGGAGGACTGTATATACTGTACTGCATTCCCAGAGTCTCTATGCCATATCTGATGACTCCACTGATATAATCTGAGAGGAGCAGCAGAGTGGGCAACCTGCAGGGGTATTTTTTTTTTTTTTTTAATGGTTTCAGCTTGCTTTGTCTTGTATGTAACATCTCACCACAGTACAGTACAGTATAGTATAGTGTGGTATAGTATGGTATAGTATGGTATAGTATAGTCGGTTGCCAGCTTGGCAGAAACCGTATGCATGGCTATCCTATGGTTTATTTATCTGTCATTATCTTCGGCGGAGATACCGGAGAACCCCGTGGGCAACAGAAGGGCTGTGAATAAAGCTGAAGAGTTGATGAGATCTCTCTTCTCTCACAAGATGGGTTTTCCACACAGAGTAGGTTGACTCCTTTTGTCTGCTGCTCCAGTATCTTAATACTCATCAGTGTTAACACACGGCTGCTGCAGGCTACGGATTCATCATCTGACTCAGTGTAGATTTCAGATTTGGAAAAAAGAGGGGGCATATGCTTGTGATATTTACAGCATCTGTGTGTGTTTGTGTGACTGCATACAGCTGCTTCTGCCCTCCTTTACTGGAGACTGAAGGCAGCGACTGATGTTCTGAATCCTGGAGAGTCCAACACACACAGAAATCGTTGGTTATGAGACATGAGACAGTTATATTGGCTGATATCTCTCTCTCTCACACAGCACATAATGACTTTAATAACAGATACAGGACTGTTCCACCCACTATTAGCTTGAACGATGGCTCTGAAAAGTTTCCAGTTTGTGTTCCTTTTGTGGCGGACAGCAGCTGTAGTCAACTTGTGACCCAGTTTCTTGGAGAAAACTCACCAAAAATGTCAAAAGAAACTTCTCACACTGCTCCTGCATTGTAATCCACTTCTTCGGTGTCTATGTTGTGACGAGCCTCTCTGGACAGACTCCTTGGCTGTGTCCGACATGACTCCCTGTTTACTATATAAAGCACTACGTTTACCCTCGGCCATTTTACTTGAGTGTGTTATAGAGCCCTCAAATAACGAATGAAAAAAGTACTTTCTGCTAACAATCTCCATGGTGACGACACAAAATGATGATGATTAGTTAGTGTCCAAAATCTTGATTTGACCATCGAATGAACTATTTAGTAGTGAATGGGTGAATAAAGGAGCTATTTCGGACACAGCTCTTGTCCTCTACCTGCAGGAGCCTAATGGACGGAGTTCGGTCTTGGTCGTCAGGGAGACCAAGCCCACCTGGACTGATAGGTTTCTATATATAAGACGGTCTCTCTCTCTCTCTCTCTCCCTCTCTCTCTCTCTCACCCACCCACCCACCCCTCTTCCTCTCTTGTTACTCCTTTGTCTAGCATTGACTCAGGTTGGGACACATTTGAGGCTCGTCCATTAGCTCACATTAGTTTGTCATGTTCAGGTACAACAAATATTCACATCTTTGCTGCTTACATACGTATTTAGTTTGTCGAGTGTGCAGTTAGCCTGTTTTTTTAATTGTGATCAACATAAAGCTGAAAACATCCACTCCACACTTAATGACTGTTTCCACTAATATACACAGTTTATGAAATGCAGAGGACAAAACACTGGACAGGTGCTTTTCCATTCACCTGTTTTTATGCATATTTTTTAATTTGTCAAACCATAGAAAACAAAAGGTTGAAATACTGCAGAATTCAACTGAACCCAGACTTAGCAGATACATGATGATGTAAATAAAGCATATGACTTGAGCTTTTCATATTTCTATCACGGTTTCCATATGATTTTCTATTATTTGAGGTTTAAAACTGCTGCTCCTTTAATTACTTAATATCATTGTGTCCTCTTCTTCTGCAGTGGTTTAATGGCATCAGACTGAAACTAGGAGTACTTCCCATTGAAATACATGAGTTTCAAAGATAATGATAATATAATGAAGATAATGAAAATGGAAAATTCGTATTCATGGGCGTAAATCAATAGATTAGTATCAATACCACAATGTAAAAACACTTAAGTAGGATTTTAAAAGCAGGACTTGTAATGAAGTAAAAGTATAGAAGCATCACCAGGTAAATATACTTCAACTAATAAAGTAAAAGTGTCTGTTTTGTAGAAAGTCAGGCTGTGACTAACATATTCAGTAAATTTAACAGCCAATGCATAAGCAGATTTTATTAGAGGTAGCTTTAACTGGGTCACCAGATAATTGAAGGGTCTTAAAATGATACTCGACTGCGTAGAAAGAAAGAAGAATAAAGATAGTTCTGCTACTTCAATTTGGATTAACTTTTTTTTGGGGAAATATTGGAGAGAAGCCATGAGAGGGAGGGTGAAGTGAAGATGTCTCCTTTTACTAGAAGACACACTAACTGCACACTGATGTTTCATAAAGCCACATTAACTCATCATTATTCTATTTTATGGCAAATTTTAGTCTCAGTTTAGAAAAGTAACTGAAGCTCATTGCAGTGGAGTAGAAAGAACAATATTTCCCTCTGATATGTAATGCAGTAGAAATATAAAGTAGTAGGCTATAAAATGGAAATGCTCAAATAAAGTACAAGTTTAGTTTAAAGTTTAAATTTATTGCACATAAAAGAGAAAAAAACTTTTTTGAGAACAATAACCAACAAAAGAGAAAAGTGTAGGAGCTTGTCAGGTGGCTCAAATCATTAAAACTGTACTTAACCTTCGTGTCGTCCTCCCGGGTCAAATTGACCCCGTCTGTTCTGACTGTTCCTTCTTTCCTCCCTTCCTTCTCTCTTTCTTTCCTTCCTTTCTCTTTCCTCCCGTCTGTCTGTCCGTCTGTCCTTCCTCCATCCCCCTTTTCTTCCTTCTTTCCTTCCTTCCGTCTTTCCTCCCTCCCTCCATCTCTCTTTCTTTCCTCCCTTCCTCTTTTCCTTCCTTCCTTCCTTCCTTCCTTCCTTCGCCCTTCATTCCTTCCTTCCTTCTTTCCTCCCTCCCTCCTTCCTTCCGTCTTTCCTCCCTCCCTCTATCTCTCTTTCTTTCCTACCCCCTACCTTCCTCCCTTCCTCTTTTCTTTATTTCCTTCCTTCCTCCCTTCCTCTTTTCCTACTTTCCTTCCTTCCTTTCCTCCCTCCCTCCTTCCTTCCTTCTTTCCTCCGTCCTTCATTTCTTCCTCCCTTCCTTCATTCCTTTCCTCCCTTCCTTCCTTCTTCTTTCCTCCCTTCCTCCGTCTTTCATTCCTTCCTCCCTTCCTTCCTCCTTTCCTTCCTTCTTCCCTCCCTCCTTTCCTCCCTTCCTTCCTTGACTTGAGGACAACAGGAGGGTTAAATACAACTCTAGAGTAACGTCCCACCACTGACATCAAGGCCCTCAAATGAACTCCTACTGCAAACATCAAGCATCAATCCTCAGTCAGTCCTGCTGCTCTCCGAGTGTTTCTTTAATAGGTTTCATTTGGAAACAGATCACTCTGCCGTTCTCTGTTGCAGCCGAGACAGATGTTACTTCTCCCGGAGGAAGTTGGTCTGATGTAATTTTGCATGCCTGAGTCAGTTTATGTTAACTGTTAATTTTAATTAGAGCAGTTTTGAGTAAATAAACGGCCTCAGACTTCCTCTGTTTCATGCTGCGATTATTTTTAGGACCTGGTTTGACTTTTGTCAACATGTGAACAGAATAACAAGTCTGTGTTTAGACTCCAACTCTTCCTCTTCCACATACAAACCACACATACAATATCTCGCTCTGCCTCATGCAATACTCTTAAACCTTACATACCATTCAGGTCTAATTTAACCCATTTTGACATTTAAAATCAATGAAAACACCCTTTATGACATTCTTAGAGCCTGAAATTGGGTTACAATCAGGCGGGGAGCTCCGGTCCTCTGAAATGAAGCCAACGCAGAAGTAACTTAGAGCTGCATTCTATCAAAAGGCCACCAGGGGGCGACCGTCTCTATACAAGTCAATGGAGAATTCACCAACTTCTCACTTGATTTCTAACCTCAGTAAACGTTTTCAAAATGTGTTTATGGTCTCAATCGCTAGTTTAAAGCCTTCTTCAATGCAGTATGATGTTCATTTGGGACATTTTGGCCTCCCTGAATTTATATGTGATGATAAAGCAGGGTATGCATTAGGGCGTTGCTACGTCCTGATTGACAGGTTGATTGACCAATGTCCTCGAGATCCAGCCCTAGCAACCATAGCAACCTTCCCACTCCGCCCATGGCTCTGCCTCATGCCCATATAAGTAGAATCCGTGTTTTTATTTTTCCCAGCATGCACCTGAAATTTTCAAGATGGCGCTGCCTAGATTCGAAACTATTGGCTTCCGAGCAGCAGTCCACAAACCAATGGGTGATGTCATGGATGTTACGTCCATTTCTTTTATACAGTTTATTATATTTCAAAATTCTGTATTTTTGTGCAGCTGGGTCAGTGTTGATCAGCGGTTTTAATGATTATAATGAAACCTACCATTCAAATTTTGTTGCATCCTTCACTTTCATTGAATTAATAGAAATAATGATGGATTTCAACATGAGATGGGAATGGTAACATACGGATGGGAAATATAGCTGTTATATATTTGGTATAGGGGCTAATTATAAAGGGAATAAACATTAAACATTGAAGTGTAAGAATATGAACAGTATGTAAGGGTTAAATTACTGATGGATAAATGTAATATTAGTGAGAGATGCTCCACAATGAGGCTGCACAGATCTCAGTATTTAATGTGCAGTTTTCAGTTTGGCCGGTGCAGAAACTCACTGCAGATGTTTTATCTCATAATTAAGTCTTCTGTATTTTCTAATTATGACTCAGTAGCTCGTAATTATGAAGAAGAATATCTTGACTAAATGTTTCTCTGGTAATAATGACACATGGGAGTTATAATTACAGGACAGCATCTCCAATTTAGTTTCTTTTGAGGAAGGAAGTAAGGAGAGAAGGAAGGAAGGAGGATGGAAAGGAGTAAGGAGGGAGGGAGGAAAAGAGGAAGGAAGTAAGGAGAGAAGGAGGAAGTTAGGAAAGAAGGAAAGGGATGAAAGATGGAAGGGAGGAAGGAATGAGGATGGAAAGGAGTAAGGAGGGAGGGAGGAAAAGAGGAAGGAAGGAAGGGAGGAAAGAAGGAAGGAAGGAATGAAGGAATGAGGATGGAAAGGAGTAAGGAGGGAGGGAGAAAAAGAGGAAGGAAGGAAGGAATGAGGAAGGAAGGAAGGAATGAGGATGGAAAGGAGTAAGGAGGGAGGGAGGAAAAGAGGAAGGAAGTAAGGAGAGAAGGAAGCAAGGAAGTGAGGAAAGATGGAAGGAAGGAAGGAAGGAATGAATGAGGATGGTAAGGAGTATGGAGGGAGGGAGGAAAAGAGGAAGGAAGTAAGGAGAGAAGGAAAGGAGGAAAGATGGAAGGAAGGAATGAGGAAGGAAGGAAGGAAGTGAGGAAAGAAGGAAGGGAAGGAAAGAAGGGAGGAAAGATGGAATGAGGAAGGAAAGGAGGAAAGATGGAAGGAAGGAATAAGGAAGGAAAGGAAGGAAGGAATGAGGAAGGTTATGGTTTCTCTGGTAATCATGACACATGGGAGTTATAATTACAGGACAGCATCTCCAATTGAGTTTCTTTTGGTGAAAGCAGTTGGGCTCAATTATAACTCTACTTTTTGAAAACGTTTCAAGAGCAGTGGCAGCGAGCCCGAGCGGACACTGATCGTTTGTATGTTTGGCACGGGACAGACGACGTGCTGGTATTCTGACTCCTGACTGAGGCGACGAACTGCATGAGCGACCTTCTGTAAGTCAGCTGAGAATAGTTTAGTTTTAAAAATATCCCTGAGGTGTTGAAGTTCAATATCGCCTCCAGATGTGCTTTAAGATACTTATGAAAAAAAATCCTCTCGCTTGGATTAATTATATCCACAAACAATGTTCAGTTGCCATGGTTACCGCTTATCCTTTATTAAAGAATGCAGGATTCATGAATATGAAAATAAGTTTCATGTCAAAAATTGAACTGCTGGATACAAGATGGCTCCTACTTCACTGTAAAGTCCATTCATGGCTTTGAGTTTTCACATCACACACTTGTGGATTGGTGTTTACAGTATTTATTTTTCTTTATTGAACAAAATAAACAAGCAACCAGTTATTCCAGTTTATAAAATAAGAAAAATAAATATATGTATATAAAGAAAACGTAACAGTTTCAATAGAAAAGAGGAAAGAAAAATAAATACACAATAAAGGCATAAATGACAGATTTCTTAAATAATATATATATATACTATATAATATATACTTTTCTTATTTTTCATACAATATAAACTCACAAAATAATAGTTTATATCAATTAAGAATAGTTTGTATTATGTGCTATTAAAATGAAATGATGACAATAAATAAAGTATTTAAAAAAATAATATATTAATAATATAAATATATATATAATGATTTGATTTAAGGCTATTTAAATGAATATTGGCTATGAATGAATGGCTATTTCATTTCATTTTTAATCTGTATTTATTGATTTACTTAACTAATTTCTATATAATTTAATTGTATCAATGGGCTATACCTAATCACATTACTTATGCTGACCAAAAAAGATGATGTCATCACTATAATGCATGTGCTATATGCATAAAATGAAAGGATGACAATAAATTAAGTATTTAAAAAAGGAATATAATAATAACATATATCATTTTGGCCTGCAGATACTTTTTCTACACTGGTAAATTTGAGTTCATCATGGTTTTCATAATATATATAGTTTTGATTTAAGGCTATTTAAATGACTGTTGGCTATGAATGAATGGTTATTTAGGACCTGCAGGTACTTTTTCTGCAGTGGTAAATTTGAGTTTTTCAGTGTTTTCTCAGCTCCAGCTTCATGTCAGAATGTAAAAGTCTGTAGCGTTATGAGGAGATTTGTCATAAGACATCTTGCAGCCTGTTTAAAAAGCTCCTGTCATAATGCTGCTTGTGTGCTGCTGACCAGACTTCATTAAACACTGAACAGTTTGAGCTCAACTTCTGATGAATACAACTCTGCAAGATACCAGAATACCCAAAACAGATGGAGCTCTGTTCCTTTAAAACCACAATTACACGAGCTCATCAACCAACCTGCAGGTGAATGTGAACAGTGAACGCAGCTGTCTGGAAATAAAGTAAATAATATGACAACTGCGAGAGAAAGAGAGAGATAGAATCAGTTTATTTTAAAAGCATTAACCTCACACCTCGAGGTCTGGATTAGTGCGAGTGTCTGTACTAAACAAATCATGAAATAAGCCGCGAGCAGAGAGACATGACAGTGCTGCAGCGGAGGAGTGTCTTTGAGATATACAGGGTGTCATCAGCTGGTAATCCCTCTGCCGCTGTGCTAATCTGTCTCCTACAACATCCTGAAAATCACACGCAAGCACACGCACACACACACACACACACACACACACACAAATCCATGCCTCCAAACAGAAACCTGAATCCAAAATCTAAACCTAACCCGCTTTTCAGTGACATGTAGATACTCATACTCTACATTATAACTACCAGATGGATGTAATAGTGGTAAGTTGTTTACTTTTAAAAGCAGGGCCGTCAAACTCATTTTAGTTCAAGGACCCCCACACACAACCCAATTTGATCTCAAGTGGGTCAAACCAGTAAAACCATTGCATAATAACCTATAAATAATATATTATATAAACCATCTATTCACTAAACAGGTGAACAGCCTGAGAGGTGTAAAGAAATTATATGTTTCAGTCTTTTAACTTTCCTGTTGTCCTCGGGTCAAGGAAGGACAGGAGGAAAGTAAAGGGGGGGAAAAAGCAAAACAAGTAGAATCAATCCAACAACAAAAAAACAATAGTAATAATAACAGGAATAAACAATAAGGATGGAAGGGAGGGAGGGAGGGAGGAAGGAAGGAAGGAAGGAAGGAATGAGGATGGAAAGGAGTAAGGAGGGAGGGAGGAAAAGAGGAAGTAAGTAAGAAGAGAAGGAAGGGAGGGAGGAAAGAAGGAAATAAAAGAAGGAAGAGAAGACATGAAGGAAGGAAGTGAGGAAAGAAGAAAGGAAGGAATGGAGTAAGGAGGGAGGGATGGAGGAGAAGAGGAAGGAAGTGAGGAAAGAAGTATGGAAGGAGGAGGGAGCAAAGAAAGAGTGAAGGAGGGGAAGAATGAAGGAAAATTAAAGAAAGAGGAAGGAAGGAAGGAAGGAAAGGAAGGAAGTGAGGAGAGAAGGAAGTAAGGAATTATTAAGGAAAGGAGTAAGGAGGGACGGATGGAGGAAAAGAGGAAGAGTAAAGTAAAGTTGCAGTCGGACAGTTAAACAATGAGCTGAAACTCACTATAAAGCTGCAGAGTCATTGATAACTCTCTGTAGGTTCATCGCTACGGGCAACAACCAACACATTACATAATGTTATAATGTAATTAATACATCTCACTGACACCTTCTTCTAATTGTGCTGACAGCAATACTTTGAAATATGAGAAACAGCAATACATAGAGGAGCAGTAAGGGAGAGCATTCATTAGATCTCCGTCCCTGGAGGGCTCTGTTAAAAGTGTTAATACTTAAGATGTCAGCTACAGGGTAATTTCTGGAGTACACCACTTGACTTGACCCCATCTCTTTTGACTGTTCCTTCCTTCTTTCCTTCTTTCCTGATTTCCTTCCTCCTTTCCTCCCTCCCTTGCTCCCTCCCTCCTCACTCCTTTCCTTCCTTCCTTCTTTCCTGCTTTCCTTCCTCCTTCCTCCCTCCCTCGCTCCCTCCCTCCTTACTCCTTTCCTTCCTTGACCTGAGGACAACAGGAGGGTTGAAATGTACAGAGAGAGTGATAGTTTCATGTGGTTGTTAGCTTTGCTGGTGGGCAAAAAATCCCAGTTGGGGATGTTTGTCATATTCTCTTTGGGGTTGGTTGTCACATGTTGGCTTATATATATATATATATATATATATATATAGTGAGCTATATCTAGTCTAGATATATCTAGTCATTCCTTTTACTTTTAGAATTGCAGTCAGAGAGATTTAAACTGCACAATATTGTTATATAAGGACAAAAACATGCACTTATAGGAATGATGATTGTTCCTGGTTATGTTCTCTTGGTTCAGGGGATGTTGGTTTTTTTCCCCACTGACCAGAATACAGAGTCAGCAAAGACAATGAATACATATTGTGGTCATATTTTTATATATTCATATGTTGAACATTGTAGAAAATGTTGTAGATCAGCAGCTTATGTGCAAAGTAAACTTTAAATGAGAAAAAGCTGTAAATAAGCCCACTGTACACTTCCTGTTCAGCACCAAACAGCAAACAGACCCAGTTAGCTGTAGACTAGCTGGTGAACATAGTGGAGCATTTAGCAGCTAAAGAGACAGATATTTCTCTCAGGAGTCGGTAGAGAGCAAAAAAAGAGCTAAAAGAGAGTTAATACTGGACTTATATTCAGCAGGTGGACAGAAACACAACTCCTAATGAATGATAACGTTGCTCCGTGATTGCTGGATGTGGAAATAAACAACTGTTCGCTAACATGTTCAACATATCAACTTAAAAGCTAATGCTAAGTAGCTAGGTTTCCATTTAAATTTATCTGCTTTTATGAGAATATTAGAAGTTGATTCATGAAGATAAGCCAGCTGTTTCTTCCTGTTCCTCTCTTCTCTGATATATTCCTCCACGTGTGATTGTTGGATATTAGGAATAAAACTAAGATGGCGGCTCTAGGAGAGAAGCTCTTTGATTCTGAGGAGCTGACATGAAAACCTGATGTTTACGGCTGAAGCATTAGATCAGTGGAAGACGTCGTGCTGTGCTGGAAATATCTCAACATGTTAACACTCGAAGAAAAAACACAACCAGACGAACTGAAACGAGCTAAGAGATGCGAGATAATTCACCAACAGATGTTTGTCCCTGTTAAATGTTTGCTGTTATCCTTTTATTTTTATTATTTTTTTTTTTTTAGTTCCTCTGTTTATTGAAATAGGGAAAAAATAAATAGAACTAAGTACAAATATGTATACAAGAAATACACATATACACTTATACATATACATATACGCAACAAACAACAACAAAAAAACAATAGGAAGGAAAGATGGAAGGAAGGAAAAGAAGGAAGAGAAGACATGAACGAAAGATGGGAGGAGGGGAGGAAGGAAGGAAGGACATATGGAAGGAAGAGAAGGAAGAAAAGACAGGAAAGACAAATGGAAGGAAGAAAGGAAGTAAGGAAGAGAAGACAGGAAGGAAGGACAAATGAAGGAAGAAAGGAAGGACAAATGGAAGGAAGGAAGGAAGAGAAGACAGGAAGGAAAGATGGAAGGAAGAAAGGGAGGAAGGAAGGAAGAGAAGACAGGAAGGAAGAGAAGAGAAGACAGGAAGCAAAGATGGAAGGAAGAAATGGAGGAGGGAAGGAAGGAAGAGAAGACAGGAAGGAAGGAAGGAAAGATGGAAGGAAGAAAGGGTGGATGGAAGGAAGGAAGGATGGAAGGACAAATGGAAGGAAGGAAGGATGGAAGGACAAATGGAAGGAAGGAAGGGAGAGAAGGAAAGATGGAAGGAAGAAAGGGTGGAGGGAAGGAAGGATGGAAGGACAAATGGAAGGAAGGAAGGAAGAGAAGACAGGAAGGAAGGAAGCTTTGCCTCTCATGTTAGTTTTTCTAATGCCAGACATTTCTTTGATCCATCGTTTAGAGTTTGATTTCTCACAATCCTTCCATCTTAAACCTAATACTTGTTTATTCCTTCTAAAACACAAACATGTAACCCCTTTTATTTAAATCCTAAAAACCATCTTCGTCTTCCTCATCTTCATCTTTTACACACATGATAACGAGCAGCAGCAGCAGCAGCAGCAGGAGAGGAGCCGGCCTCAGTCTGCCGCCTGGCTCGTGTCTCGTCTGTCACCGGCGGATCGAACCCTGCCGTGTTTCCTGGCAGGACACCAGCTCGTTGGTGTAGCTGTTACTCTCTATTCTTCTTCCTCTATCTCTGCTTTTCTGTGCATGTCATGTTTTTTTTGGGGGGGGGGGGGGGCAGTTGGGGGTGTTAGCTGACAGGATTGAAAGAGCTGCAGGTTTTCTTTGTACTCAGGACAGAGGCAGGAGAAAGAAGATGTTTACAGGACGGATTAGAGCTTAGAGAAATTGATCTCCTCTGTTGTCTCATTTCAGCTGACAAACCTGGCTTTACACCTCTAAATCTTGCCCTCTTCTTTTTTTTCTCTTCTCCTCTCATTCTGTGCATATTTCTCTTCTCTTTTTTTTTTTTGGTCTTTCTTTTTCAATCCCTACCATCCATCCAAGTCCCCCCAGGCTGGTCCTGTGTCTACAGTTGAGCAGGCAGCTGACAGCACAGTGACAAGTGTTTGAGGATGGGAGGATGAGAAGCAGGCAGAGAGAGAGAGAGAGAGAGAGAGAGAGAAAGAGGGGACTAATGAGAAGGACAGGAGCAGCAGGGGTTTGTCACTGCACCTCCAGATAACAGCTCCCCCAACTCCCTTTGATATCTGTCCCAAGTGACCAGGTCGCTTTATCCTCAGCTTGTAACAGTGAGGTGGGGGTAGAGGTGCTTATTAGCCATCCCTGCTTTCTCTCTCTCTCTCTCTCTCTCTCTCTCTCTTCTTTCTCTTCCTTTGTGCACTTGTAGAGAGAGAGAGAGAAGGAGAGGAGAGGAGACATGGTGGGAGGGCGTTGTCAGATCACGCACGGATAAAAAAAAAAAAGAAGCTAAAACCTGAATCCAATAATGTTTATTTTAGATGATTGTCGATATGCGCAGGTTGTTCGCCCACCGTGTTGACATGAAAAATGCAGGATGTTGTAAGACGAGGAGCTGCAGGAGGTTGTTAGAGGGAATGTAGCAGGTATACAGATATGATGTGAGAGAAATAGACCAAACAAACCACTATTAGTTCAATCAAAGGGTTTATTGTTTTTATCATCATCATCGTCATCATCCTTTTATTTTATTTAACAGCAGAAATACAGGAAATCAATTTCTAATTTAAAACTGTTACATTTAAAAAAACATTCAGATTTAAAAAGGTGTAAAAGCATAAAAATGAATCCAATTAGCAGAAAATACAAAGATCAATTCTTAATTAAAATGATTTCATTCACAAACTTTAAGATTATATCTCAAATTCATCTTCATTCAACAGTTGAACAGCCCAATGTGATCTTATGGGTGGAAGGAAGAAAGGGAGGAAGGCAAGATAAAAGAAAGAAAGGGAAGAGGGAAGAGAAGACAGGAAGGAAAGATGGAAGGAAGGAAGGAAGGAAGAGAAGACAGTAAGGAAAGATAGAAGGAAGAAAGGAAGGAAGAGAAGACAGTAAGGAAAGATGGAAGGAAGGAAGAGAAGACAGTAAGGAAAGATAGAAGGAAGAAAGGAAGGAAGAGAAGACAGGAAGGAAATATGTAAAAAAGAAAGGGAGGAAAAGAAGAAAGAGAAGACAGGAAGGAAAGATGGAAGAAAGAAAGGAATGAAGGAAGGAAGGCAGAGAAGACAGGAAAGAAAGAAGGAAAGAAAGGACAGATGAAAGGAAGGAACGAACGAACGACAGATGGAAGGAAGGAAAAGAAGACAGGAAGGAAAGTGGGCCGAATTGGACTCCTCGGTGGGCCGGTTGTGGCCCACGGGCTGCATGTTTGACCCCCCTCCTCTAAAGTGTCTCTTACCTGTTGTTCTTATATTTAGATATTCAGATATGTTGCATTATGCCTTTTTTTAATATTACATGAAAAGCTATTTCCTTATGAAGAAGAAAAAAAACCATGTCTCTCCTGGGAGGTATATTATATTAAATGTGTAAAGCCACAGTTCAGCCAATCAACCTCTATTAGTTTACCACCTTTCATTCATGCAGTCAAGCTGGACTAGGGGTAAGGCTGATTATTATGGGGGGGGGGGGGGGTGGTTTCTTCATCTCTTATTCCTCTGTGCCGTAAACCTCTGTCTGTTCTTGTCCAAACACTATTAAAAACACATCATTGAGCCACACTTCTGCACTGGGTGACACGTTCCTTCATCACAAAGATAACAGCGAGGTTAGCTTGTTTAGAAACGACTCCAAAGACTAATAACAGCAATCACGTTTCAATCTCAGGCGAGTCCTCAGGAAGAGGCTGAACTGTGTAATTACATCATCACGTGATGCTATTAGGCACAAAAACACTTTGTCCTATAGACGTGCATTGTGAAAGAGACGTCTCTAAATCAGCTGATACATTTTTCTGGGAGTCACAACCCTGCAAAATGACTCGTTTTGATTTAATCATACTTCGAAAGTCCAGGAGAGCCGCAGGATTAGATTGTTTCATCCTCATTCAAGTTATCCAGAGGGCTAAACCAGAAGTGGACAAGCTAAAGTCGCTAGTGCGCTTGATCTGTGGACCCAATGATGCAGAAGAGGACGAAGCCGAAAGACTATTGTTTTGCTTCATGAGCCACTGAGCAGCTTTCATAGGAACGAACGAGGCCTCTACTACAACACTGTGTCCAGTTCTCTTTATACATCCATGATCTCAGGAGAGCATGTACAGGAACATTGGACAGCTTAAAATGCTTCACTAGCTTGTTGTGGAAGAAGGAAGGAAAGGAGGAAGAAAGAAGGAAAGGAGGAAGGAAAGGAAGGAAGGAAGGTAGGAGGGAGGGAGGAAAAGAGGAAGGAAGGAAGGAAGATAGGTAGGGGGAGGAAAGAAAGAGAGAAGGAGGCAGGGAGGGTTAGGGTTAGGGTTAGGAGGCAGGGAGGAAAGAAGGAAGGAAGGAAGATAGGTAGGGGGAAGGAAGGAAGGAAGGTAGGTAGGGGGAGGAAAGAAAGAGAAGGAGGCAGGGAGGAAGGAAAGGAAGGAAGGAAGGAAGGAAGGAAGGACGGAGGAAAGAAGGAGGGAAGGAAGGTAGGAGGGAGGAAAAGAGGAAGGAAGGAAAGAAAGAGAAGGAGGGAGGAAAGAAGGAAGAAGGAGGGAATGGAGGGAAGAAGGAAAGGAGGCAGGAAAGAAGGAAGGAATGGAGGGAAGGAGGGAAGAAGGAAAGGAGGCAGGAAAGAAGGAAGGAGGAAGGGAGGGAAGAAGGAACAGTCAAAACAGACGGGGTCAATTTGACCCGGGAGGACGACAAACTCTTAACTCTCCTGACTGTTACAATCTAATCGCTATGGTAACCAAACTCTGCAGGGGACTGAAGGAACATGTCATGAGAAACGAGCAGTGATCTCCCCCCGTGTTAAAGTCCGATATCCATCCATCGAGACCCCCTCCCCATGAACTTCCTGTGTCTGTCCTACTTTAAACATACTTGCATTGATTGAGCTTTGCATTGATGGCCGTTGCTGTGGTTCACAGACTCTAAAGGATCTGGTACCCCGTCTGTTTTGACTGTTCCCTCTCTCCTTCTTTCCTCCCTTCCTCCCTTCCTCTCTTCCATTCTTCCTTCCTTCCTTCCTTTCTCCTTCCCTCCTTCCTTTTTTCCTCCCTCCCTCCCTCCTTCCTTCTTTCCTCCGTCGTTCCTTCCACCGTCCTTTCTTCCCTCCTACCTCCCTCCTTTCCTTCTTTCTTCCTTCCTCCCTTCCATCCTTCCTTCCTCCCATCCTTCCTTCCTTCTTTCTTCCTCCCTTCCTTCCTTCTTTCCTCCGTCGTTCCTTCCACCCTCCTTTCCTTCCTACCCTCCTTCCTTCCTACCTCCCTCCTTTCCTTCCTTCCTCCCTTCTTTCCTTCTTTCTTCCTCCCTGCCTCCTTTCCTTCCTTCTTCCTCCCTCCCTGCCTCCTTTCCATCCTTCCATTCTTCTTCCATTTTCCTTCCTTCTTCCTCCCTTCCATCCTTTCCATCCTTCCTTCCTTCCTTCCTTCCTTCCTTGACTCGAGGACAACAGGAGGGTTAAGTGTTGCTAGTATTGGTTGTGATGCAGGTTGCAGTCGTTCACTTCAGTTTTTAAAGACTAGGAAGACTCACACCTCTAACAGAAGAACAGACATATATTCCAGCTCCAGTGTGTCCTGATCACTATACTCTGAATGCCGCACACACAGAGCTCTGGTTATATCTGTATTATCTGGAGCACTGAGATGTGTTTTGTGAACCAAAATCACTGAATGCAAAAACAGGTCCCTGAACTGCAACAGCTTTTTTTTCTCCCCCTCTTCTTTTTTTCCATTTTTTTAAAGTCCACCTTGTGCAGTTTGTCCCAGATATACAAGATTACAACTGCTGTATGTCTCTTTTGTAGATCACAAAAAAAAAACGAAGACAGAGTGAAGGAAGAAGAGAGAGAAAAAAAAAAAAAAAAGCATAAAATATTCATAAACACAAGCTTTGAGGACCACAAAAGGTATTTCAGTTCAGACGCCAGGTGCTCTGTGTCATTTCCTCTGGCCTGAAACCTCAGACTCCTCTGGGCTCTTTCTGTCTGCACACCAGCCTGATTATACTGTGATACATGAAGGCAGTGCTCATGTACTCTTAAGATATTACTCCTCTAAAATAAATATCTTATATCTTCAACTGCGTCAACAACAAAGAGCAGAAAGATTCAGGAGCGTCCCCCCTCCACCTACTTCCTCCACCCCCTATTCTTCCCTCCTTCTTTCCTTCTCTCCTTCCTTTCCTTCCTCCCTTCCTTCTTTCCTCCCTCCCTCTTTTCCTTTCTCCCTCCCTCCTTCCTTCCTTCCTTCCTTCCTTCCTTCCTTCCTCCCTTCCTTCCTTCTTCCTCCCTTTTAAAGCCTGCACTTCCTGATAATTGACATATTCCTAGCACTAGTTCTTCCTTCTTTCTTTCTGTCCTTCCTTTCCTTCCTCCCTTCCTTCTTTCCTCCCTCCCTCCTTCACTTTTTACTTCCTCTGTCCTTCTTTCCTTCCTTCCTCTTTTCCTTTCTCCCTCCCTCCCTCCTTCCTTCCTTCCTTCCTTCCTCCCTTCCATTCTTCCTTTCTTCCTTCTTTCCTTTCTCCTTCCCTCTTTCCTTTTTTCTTCCCTCCCTCCCTCCTTCCTGCCTTCCTTCCTTCTTTACTTTCTCCCTCCCTCCTTCCTTCCTTCCTTCTTTCCTCCGTCGTTCCTTCCACCCTCCTTTCCTTCCTTCCACCCTCCTTTCCTTCCTTCCTACCTCCCTCCTTTCCTTCTTTCTTCCTCCCTCCCTCCTTCCTTCCTTCCTTCCTTCCTTCCTCCCTTCCTCCTTTCCTTCCTTCTTCCTCCCTTTTAAAGCCTGCACATCCTGATAATTGACATATTCCTAGCTACTAGTCTGAGCAATTTAATGTCCATCCACAGCCACACTGCACATTTTGATATTGACTCGTAGTCAGAGGTGTGAACTTTTACATCCACCCTCCCTTTAGAAGCCCCCCCCCCACCCCCCCTCTCTGCCCCCCACGCTTTGATTTCGCCCTCCCAGCAGGTAGGAGGCTGACTGAGGCGGCTTCTGAACATCAGTCACACCCTGCATCCTTCATGGAGTATTGATCATCATGGAAACCTTCATGTGCCGGGATTTTTCAGAGCGAGAACTGTAAAGTGTGAGCAGAGGCAAAGGAATGAGCGTTATTAACTTCTTTGTATGTTTTTTTGTCGTCACATTGATCGGAGGAAGTGATGGAAAAATTGTGATTTTTGGGTTTTTTGTGATAAACCCTGGGAGGTTTTGGTAATTCAGCACCTCTGAAAGAACCAGGTAAAAACATAATGATTTAATGCTTCCTTCATAACTGGCAGAGCTCCATAGAAGCTGCTGAGTGTTTACTGCTCAACTATATCAACTATTATATCCAATCTGTGGTAAATAATGGTGGTTTAAGTGGACTACGGTACGGTCGTCATGGTGAACTAGTAGCTGGTAGAATATCTCTAAAATCTGGGTCTTATTTTTGCAGTTTTCTTCATCAATTAATCATCTGTCCGTCTGCAACTTTACTGTTCTGGTTCATTCTCAGAGCTCTTATAGTCTTTCCTCCCTCCTTCTCTCTTTCTTTCCTTCCTTCCTTCCTTCCTACCATCTTCCTTCCTTCCTTCCTCCCTCCCTTCCTTCCTTCTTCCTCCCTTCCTCCCTCCTTTCCTCTCTTCCTTTCTTTCTCCCTCCCTCCCTCCTTTCCTTCCTCCCCCCTTTCCTTCCATCTTCCTTCCTCCTTTCCTTCCTTCCTTCCTTCCTCCTTTCCTTCCTTCCTTCCTTCCTTCCTTCCTTCCTTCCTTCCTTCCTTCCTCCCTCCCTTCCTTCATTCTTCCTTCCTTCCGCCCTCCTTTCCTCCCTTCCTTCCTTCCTCCCTCCCTCCCTCCTTTCCTTCCTCCCCCCTTTCCTTCATTCTTCCTTCTTTCCTCCCTCCTTTCCTTCCATCGTCCTCCCTCCTTCCTCCCCCCTTTCCTTCCTTCCTTCTTTCCTCCCTCCTTTCCTTTCCTTCCTTCCTCCATCCCGTCCTCCTTTCCTACCTTCTTCCTTCCTCCCTCCTTTATGTCTTGGATCCAACTTCCTGGTTTAACTTTGACCTGTAGTTGTGCACACGTGGTTTTCCGATGAAATGAAGGATTATTATTGACATTTCAGATGAAGTGTGCTTTAGTTGCATAGAAACTGGCTAAGCTTGTTCGGTACTGAAAGTCCTCCAAATGAAAAGACAATACATATTTGGTCCATGCAGCCATATTGGCAGGACAACCTATTTTTGCCGTCCCTACAAATCACGGTCAAATTGACCCCGTCTGTTTTGACTGTTCCTTCTTTCCGTCTGTCCTTCCTTCCTTCCTTCCTTCCTTCCTCCTTTCCTTCCTTCTTCCCTCCTTTCCTTCCTTCTCTCCTCCTTCCGTCCTACCTTCCCTCCTTTCCTTCCTTCTCTCCTCCTTCCGTCCTACCTTCCCTCCTTTCCTTCCTTCTTCCTCCTTTACTTCCTTCCTTCCTCCCTCCTTTCCTTCTTCCTCCCTCCTTTCCTTCTTCCTCCCTCCTTTCCTTCCTTCTTCCTCCCTTCCTTCCTTCCTCCCTCCTTTCCTTCCTTCTTCCTCCCTCCCTTCCTTCTTCCTCCCTCCTTTCCTTCCTTCTTCCTCCCTCCCTTCCTTCTTCCTCCCTCCTTTCCTTCTTTCTTCCTCCCACCTTTCCTTCCTTTCCTTCTTCCTCCCTTCCTCCCTCCTGTCCTTCCTTCTTCCCTCCTTTCCTTCCTTCTTCCTCCCTTTCTTCGTTCTTCCTTCTAGACCTGATTTTATGGATATTTTCCAGAGTTCATGTGTGAAAACAGATGTGTTGAGGTGTTTATTGCCCAGTCTGACTTCTTTTTTAGCAACCCACCTCGTGAGCAGAGTGCTGTTATTACTGCTAGAACAAAATAAGACTTGAGTTGTGAAAAAGAAACCCCCAAAAATAATCATAATGTTCAATACAAAGATGAATGTAATGCATGTTCACATCAGCAGCACCATTTTGCAGCAATGTTTAATAACTGTGACCCAACTAGCCGTAAGCAGTCTCTCTCTCTCTCTCTTGTTACTGTTGCTATCACAGTCAGTGTCTCCATCTAACTGTGGAAAATGGAGCAAGGTCAAGATGAGAAAGAAGAACATAATCTAAATGAGATCCATCACAAACTAAATGAGGCCACGGTTTTAACGGGCTCTCTACTCCAAGGCGAGTTTTTTTTTTTTTTTTTTTACTGCACCTTTCTACAAGAAGATGCTTCAAAGTCCTTTTTACTTAAAAACATAAAAGGCATTAAGAAAAGAAACACAATGCATTATTTTAAAAAAAAAGGACATGTAAGAAAAGGGTTCAAAAGGAATAAAATCAAATAGAAGTTAAAATGAGATAATGTAGAATTAAATAGCTAGAGTGAATAAATAGTCCCAAATTTAATTTAATTTAATAAGAGGAAGAAGAAGAAGAAGAAGAAAGAAAACAGCTTAAGCTTTGATTTAAAAACATTAAATAAGGAATACTAATGACAGGATATTATTAAAAGCAAAAGTGTGGCTGTTTAATCCAAATCTGATAAACCATGTAACCCATTTTTTAGGGTCTTAGAGTAAAAAGGTAGCAGTCTCTCTCTGTTTGCTCAGTATCGCAGCGAGAGACCTTCTAGTAACCTGAAAACTGGAAGTCAGCTGTATTTCAGCCTCCATAGTTGAATGTTTTTATCTCCTGTGTGGACGTACTGAGTCAGTACCAGGAAAACATCAGCGTGCTAATAGTTGCTGACAGCGCTGCAGGTTCACCAAGAGAGAAAAGTTCTGATCTTTCATCAAATCATAACGACCTGAAGTCACAGTTTTATGATTTCTTTAGCTTTAACCTTCCTGTCGTCCTCCCGGGTCAAAATGATCCCGTTTGTTTTAACTGTTCCTTCCTTCCTCCCTTCCTTCTGTCTGTCCTTCCTCCCTCCCTCCCTCCCTCTTTCTTTACTCTGTCCTTCTTTCCTTCCTTCCTCTTTTCCTTTCTCCCTCCCTCCTTCCTCCTTTCCTTCCTTCTTCCTTCCTTCCCTCCTTCCTTCCTTCATCCCTCCCTCCTTTCCTTCCTTCCATCCCTCCTTCCTTCCGTCCTTCCCTTCCTTCTTTCCGTCCTTCCCTTCCTTCTTTTCGTCCTTCCGTCTGTACTTCCTCAACCCCTATGCTTCCCTCCTAATTTCCTTCCCTCCTTCCTTCCTTCCTCCTTTCCTTCCTTCTCCCTCCCTTCCGTTCTTCCTTCTTCCCTTCCTTCTTTCCTCCCTCCCTCCTTCACTCTTTACTTCCTCTGTCCTTCTTTCCTTTCTCCCTCCCTCCTTCCCTCCTTCCTTCCTCCCTCCCTTCCTTCTTCCCTTCCTCCCCCCTTCCTTCCTTGACTTGAGGACAACAGGAGGGTTAATCTGCAGTAAAAACCTGTGTTGAGGATGTTAAACGTTACGTGAGGACAGATGGGGGAACTATTATCGTGATTAATAACAAAGTTGCCGCGGCCGTCGGCATTTCATGTTTATTCATACGGTTTGATGAGCGTCCTCAAGACAAACTGTCAAAGGCACCAATTATATTCTCATCAGGATGGAGCTTCTCGGCTCTCTGCAGCTTCAGGATTTGGACCTATACTCGCACTGATTTTCTCAGTCTGTGTGGTTTTCAAGGCTGCGTGCTGCAATTCTAACAAAAGTCATTTTCAAAAGGCGCTTTTACCCAGATGGCGGAGGGAGAGGAGGAAGCAGCGGCCTCAACTCAACCCCCCTCCTCCGTTTGTTTTTGAAGGGATGGAGGGGGGGAGGCGACCTTCAGCTGGAGCTTCACAATGGATGTTTGTTCGAATTCATAAAGCAAATGATGTTTCATCCTTTGCCTGTGGGTAAACATGGGCAACAAAAGGAGACTTCATGTTTTTTGAGTCTAGGCACAGAAATGATGTTTGATTAATCTAAGAATATCTAGGAATGTCCTGCAGACACACAACTTTAAAAAGAGTAAAATGTGCTTTTCTTTCTGAGAGCGTAGATGAAATTTCGATCTTGTGTCTGTGTTAAGTGCAGAGCTCAAATCTGGACGTAATTGGTCTCTGATGATAAAGACTGGAAGGAAGCTGTGAGGGAAACAGCCTGGTTCTGTCCAAAAATACACCAACCAACACACCTAAAGCTCACTATTTTATATAATGTATCTTCACATAAATAAATATATAGAATTGAATCCTGGGAGAACTTAAATAGCTTCATAGTTTCTTGATTCATACATTCGTTGGCACATCTTTCCATCATCTCTGGCTACTGTTCAGCTATGTGAGATGTAATATTACTCCTATTAGTCAGCTAGTGTTATCAAGAATTATTTTAACATCTGTCCAGTGTTTAAAAACCCTCCTAACGGCTCCTCTGAAGCTCATTAATTAACACGAGAGTCTCTCTAACTAACAAGGTGTTAATTCAGGGGAAATTGGGGGATGGGGGTTGTTTTAAAAAGTGGACCTTGTAGCCGATTTAGCTATGTCTTGCAGCTGTTACATTAACAATTATAAAATAATTCAGAAACTTGAAACTTTACTCTGCTGGAAGATTTTAACCCTTGTGTCGTCCTCCCGGGTCAAATTGACCCTGTTTGTTTTGACTGTTCCTTCTTCCCCCCCTTCCTTCCTTCCTTCCGTCTGTCCTTCCTCCCTCCTTCTCTCTTTCTTTGGTTCCTCTCTCTTTCCTCCCTCCTTCTTTCCTTCCTCCCTCCCTCCTTCTTTCCTTCCCTCCCTCCTTCCTTCCTTCTTCCTTCCCTCCTTCTCTCTCTTTCCTACCCCCTTACCTTTCTCCCTTCCTTCTTTCCTCTGTCCTTCTTTCCTTCCTTCCTCTTTTCCTTTCTCCCTCCCTCCCTCCTGCCTTCCTTCCTTCCTTCTTTCCTCCATCCTTCCTTCTTTCTTCCTCTTCCTTCCTTCTTTCCTTCCTTGACTCGAGGACAACAGGAGGGTTAATCCTTTTTTTTAATTTCATCATTTCACTCTCAGGGATGTGATGTCCAGTTCACACCTGGTCTGTCCTTCCCTCATCCGGACACAGAGGAGATGTGATCATAACAAAATAATAATTAAAATGCTAATTTAACATGCTATAATTAAATCCCACAATGCTCCTTTCAGTATTGTGGATATCACCACCTGGCCAGATGTGCCAAGACACTTAACGTCATGCATGTAAATCACTTTTTAATTCAGCTCTATGTGTGCAGCAAACTTCAATACTGAATAGAAAAAATAACCACAACATGCTGTCATCATTAAAATAAACAGGCTTAAAGTACATATCTACCTGTCAGATTAAGATAACAGTCCTCTTTTACCCACATCTCCCTGTCCCTGTCTCTGAGCAGGGAAGGAGGCAACGCCCGATCCAGATACTAGTGCACGAGGACTGACAGTCTGATTTCTACTGTTTGCATTAATGAGTGTTCTCCAGTTACAGTGCTTTTACTTTATTTCTTACTTTATATATTTTATATGGTGCATGTGTGAAGCAGCATAAAGCACTTGCAGGGGGATAAAATAAAAAAAGGGGGGATAAGGGTGAGTTCCCACCATCATACTAACCCCCTCAACCCCTGGTAAATCGTACCCGGTGTTAATTAGTGAGTTTTAGAGGCGTTGGTAACCAGAACCACGCTAGCTGTTTTCCTCTTTACAGCAATATTTCTGCAATGCTAGGCGAAATTCCTCCTGGTTGAATCTCCTATAGCACACATACATCCAATTTATTCCAAGCCTTCTCATTTATTTCCTGGATAGAAATTAAATAATCTAAACCCAGCTGAAATTTCCTTTGTCTATTTAAATGAGGGATTACAAAAAAAAAACCCAACAAAAAACAAAATATGTGTGTGTGTGCACCCATGCATATGCGCAATAAGTGTTTCTTTGTTATTTTGGCTCCAGTGCAGACAGCCGTGCTCGCCTCTACAACGGAACAATAGTTCTCTCTGTGTGGCTTTGATCTAATGAGAGAGGGAGAGAGATGTTGGGAGGGAGGAAGGGAAGGGGGGGGGCGCATGAAGAGAAAGAGCGAAGCTGAGAAGAGAGATGGATTTACACTTGGATCACACTGAGACTGAAGCAGCCACTCCAAGAACTCATTTTATTTTGGCTCAACCTAAAGACTCCAAGAGGAAACTGAATCCTGTGGTTTTCTGGTATGATATTAATATTTTTACAGTTATTGGTTTTGACGTTCACACCAAATTAGAGCAATAGTTAAAGAGTAAAAGTTGATATCTGTGAGTCAAACACCCCTTACTATGTGTGGAGGAGCTGTGCAGCGAGTTAAACACTTCCACTAAATGTTGAAGACAGAAATTTGCCTTTGAGGTCAATTGTGAAAACATTCTAGGACAACAACACATTCGGTGACATTAATTACAAACCAGAAAGCAAAAGGGTACAAAAATGAATTAGTAGAGTAACAAGGAAACTAAATTCACACAAACATGCTGTAGACAAGAAGAAAAATTAGTTGCATTGTCCATCATGCCAGGTATAACTGAGTATTTTCAGTGAAAGTGAAATTCAGTAACTTGAGTCCCCGTTAAAATGTCCCAAAAAAAATATTCCACACCATTTTTTAAAGTTGAAATAAAAGATGTTATTCAATGCATAGAAGTCTTATTTATCTCAAATTATTCTCAGAAACATGATAAAATCCATGTTAGTGAGCACCTCTTCTCCACCCAGCTGACAGGTGTGGCATCAAGATGCTGATTAAACAGCTAATTACTGGACAGGTGTGTGTGAGGCTGGTCACAATAAAAGATCTGCCCCTAAATGTAAATCTGCATCTCGTCATGTGAAATTCATAGTTCAGTGTCTATTAAATGTCCTTTTGAAAAATAACACATTTGATAGACCCGCCCAACACACACCTGTGTAATAATATTAATCATGCTGCTTAATCAACACCTTGATATGTCAAACCTGTCAGGTGGATGCATTACTGTTCACTAACATGGATTTAAACTCATTTGTGAACAAAATTTGGGAGAAATAAGCCATATGAGTATGTAGAAAAAGTCTTGGATCTTCTCAACTCATGAAAAATGGTTTAGTAGTGAAGTAGCCACAGGAGAACAAAATCACACAATCAACATGATAAAAGCAACACACAAGTACATTTTGGAAGTAGATAAAAGTTTTCATTAGAGGGCCTGAATTCAGCAACTGGGTCTTTAATAACATTGGAAATTGACTTTTCTAGAGAGTTCTATCACGAGAAGGCCTGTCATGACAACAAATTTTGTTGCACAATATATTGTCTCAGAAATAATCGCAATAAATGATAAATATTTGAAGATCATTTTATACCACTGGTATAATGATAATACAATAGCATAATAATATAAGGGGGGCAGAGGGTAGGATTGGTGAGTGGGCGCTACTCTTCTGTAAAAACCCAGACTGCCATTATGTTCGGTGACAGAGTTATTATTTACCTTTAATTCTTCTGCAATCTCCACTCAGGACGAGCACAGTGAGGAATGGAGATCAGTTTATACCACTGATATAATGACAATATAATAGCATAATAATATAAGGGGGGGTGGGCTCTACTCTGTAAAAACACAGACTGCCATTATAGGCCAGTACAGAGTTATTTACCCTTAATTCCATATAAGCGGCACCGCTCACTTCTGCAGTCTCCACTCAAGACGAGCACAGTGAGGAATGGAGGCAACTGCTCACTTAGCCAATGTGACATAAATAGCCTCTTAGCTGTTAATGCAGAGTGTAGGAGATCAGCCCAGGATTTGGGGGATTCATGTGCCATCTTCCCCCTTTTTGTAAAATTTTAACAGCAGGAGCCAAAACTGGATTTATCAAAATACTGAAACCTTCTGGAAACAACCTCCTGAAACAGGTAGACAGATGTAAACACAGTGGGCAATATCAGAGTCAAGCCTATCGAGCTCATGTCCATGTATCATAAGATAAGTCAATATATGCACATGATTATGTTGATAATTGCGCTATTGTACAATAAGTTTATAATTACTCTGATAAGCCTATGTTCCAAGACTGGATTTTGAGTTTTTAGTGTAATTACAGACCTCAGTTATATTTCTTCTGCTTCCACATTGGCTCTGTGTCTGATTGTTAGTCAGTGGGGGACCAGGAAAAAGCTCCAAAACGAGCCTGACAGATGCTTGGCCCGTTCACTAACTGCCGTCTGTGCTGCCGCTTGGTGCCGGGCACGTAGCATACAGACGGTTTATCAGAGCTTGTTTGTCGAAGCTGCTGCTGCTGCTGGAAATATGATTGATGAGAACATTAGAGCTGAACATTAGTCAGTTCACAGTCTCTTTGGATTTGACAGTACCTGCTACCGTTTTCCTATTTATCTGATTTAATGTTTAAATGGAAATATTAATAAAAAATGAGAAATAAACAGAAACCACAATATTAGTTGCCACAAGCTGAATGCAGTAGTGCCTGGTTAAGGGGTAAATGGACTCCTGTGACATTAAGATGATGACTCTGCTGCCTGCGTATTCACTGGAGCAGGTGGAAATACGAAAACATATTAACAGGTTTCTCAGAGCTGACTTAAAGGTAATATAAACTAGTAATCCTCAGCCAGCCGGTGAGAGTTGGAGAAGTGGTTGTTTTGCTGCAGTCTGAAGGCTAATGTGTTTGTTATCACCTAGAGCAGATGGCCCAGCATGGAGGAGAGATTCACACACATACACACACACACACACACACACAGACACACAAAATCACAAAAGCATTGTCACACATGCATATCATGCACGCGCAGACCTGACAAAAAAACTAAATACACTTCCACACACACACACACTGACACAGGAAAAAACATATTTGCATACACCGTGCATACACACAAAAAACACACTTTAAACACTCACCTCGCACACGTTGCCCACTTCATCACAATACTACACACAAACATGTAGCTAAACTTGCATATGAACAAAACACACACACTTTCACACATTTCTTTAGACCAGCAGCAACCTACGTAAAATACCACCCACACAGAAGTTATATACACCACACATACATACGCACATACACATATACTGCATATCCAGTCTTCCCTCACATAACAGCACAACACAAGCCAAAAAACTTCCCACATCTTCATATTATAAACTCACTCCCCAAGATATTTAGCTGTATTTGTTCAGCTTTCTGTGCTACTTCTCTCTCCTCCTCCTCCTCCTCCTCTCCTGCCATCCCCTCCTCTCCCTCCTCCTGTCCTCCTTTTTCATCCCCATCTCAATCATCAGTTATTGATCTGTCTCCGGGGGGAAAGAGAAATCAGCCTCTCTCCCTCTCCTCTCCTCCCCTCCTATTTTTAGACACACGGCAGAATCTCGGGGAGTGCCACAACCTGAGAGATGGAGTTATAAGAAGCAGAGATGTAACTGATACAGCGGAGGAAGGTGTTTAATTTGATGGTGAGGTGATAATGGAGTCGAATAAAAGAGGGACTGTGTAAAGTAATAAATCTGGCGATGTTCTGCCGCCTTTTTGAGGGTGTTCAGCTCACTCCGGAGCATCTGACACCCGTGCTGATATGCAAATGCACTGTGGCGTTTTTTCATATTTTTGCATTTTCACTTAAAAATTAAAAAATGTGAGACGTGCCCTCAGGCTTTGAGAAAGGATGATCCCTGAGCCTGTGTGAGAGTCTTTGATAGTCATTTGTATAATTTTTTTTTTTAAGTATGAAGGCCAAACTTTAAAATGAGGCTGGTGTTGAAATCCTTGATAAGGCTGACCTTTTGGAGACAAAGAGGATTCGGGCCGACAGCTTTCTGCTTGCCCGGAAACTCTACAAATAACTGATGGTGTGTTCAGGCGCAAGTCCTCCCCATCTTCTCCCTTTTGCATCCTCTGTCTTTTTCTTAGAAGGGCACATCAATCCTTTAAGCCTGAGCAGACTGAGAATGTCAAACAATGTTATAATCACAGTCACACATTTTGTAGATTGTAGAGATTAGATGACAGTGTTTTGATGGCTGAAATAATTACCCTTGCTTGCGGAAGAGGGGGAGACGACTGCTGAATGAATGGAGGAAAAGATCTACAGATGCAATGCTATCATTATGATTGGTACTGACTTCTTCATGGTGAAGGTCCGTCACGCTAATGCCAATTCCTCTTCTTGTCTTTTTGCTCATGCTGAACACACACACACACACACACACACACACACACACACACACACACACACACACACACACACATCAGCAGCCATGCAGTTGCTTCTCCAGGCGTCACTCACTCAGTTGAACTGCAGGGAATCATTCGTCCGTGCCGACAGTGACTGCTCGCTAGAGACCGGTCTGCCTCAGGTGACCCCTGTAGGAACAGAGTCCTCCTGAGAACGACGCCACCAGGGTCACTGAGGCGTACAGTTCCTCATCTCTCAGGATAATGTTGCATTTTAATTCGGTGCTCTGGCATTCATTGAAACAGGCAGAAAGAAAAATGGGAAAGGTTTGAAGACGGGAAGACGGGCAAGGATTCATTTTGTTGGCACTTAGTTATCTGTCAGGCTGTACTAAAAAGGGAAGTATTTAGTGACTGTTTTAAAGGGGTAATCCATCATTTCTTCATTTTCCCTGAAGGTCCTTTCTCACTTTCTATAATAGCCAATATTGACACAGCTAATGGAATAGCTGGAAACCGACTGATGGAGTGATTATCAAAATATTAGTTCAGCTAGTCCAACTCAGGAGGTTTTGTACACAAATTACTTCTCTTCAGCTTCTTTATTTCTTCCATTTTCTCTTTGTTGGCATTTCAAGTTCAGTTCAACGCTCTTAATGTGGCGGTCTCGAGGACATTATATTCATACACTGCTCATTTGCTTTACCAGCTACATCTTATTGGTAAACTGAACTGCTGTTTGGATTATGTTCAATATTTCTTTCCAACGAAGGAAGTGCTATTTTTTACTCTGCCTCTGGGACAGGAGGCTTCACATCCTGTATGTGGTTAGATTTATGCAACAAAAGCACTTTGTTTAAAATTGGAATCAACTGAAAGGTTGTCAGTGTTAATAAAATAAGGACGTCCTGTCTCATGCTTTAAATAGGCAATTCAAGGCACATTTATTTGTATAGCATATTTCAACAACAAGACAATTCAAAGGGATTTACATAAAACATAAAATGCATCACGACAGGATATAAAAGTAACACATAGCAAAATAAAAAGGCATTTAAATACGATTAAAAGTGTTCAGTAGGAAATAAAATTAAGCTAAAATAGAATAAGACATACAAATCTGAGAGTTGGAGCAGACCTGCAGTCTCGTGGGAGTTTGTTCCAGATATGTGGAGCATGGAAGTGTTCCTCTACCAAAAATTAAGCTGCATAATGCAACTTTACAATTAAATTAAATGCTTTGCCTACATAGAGGAAGCAAAAAAATGTATATTGAAGTAGCACTGGTCCCAGTATAAAGCCCTGGAGCACCTCATGCAGACATGAACATATAAGTTAGTAGTTCATTTATGGTTGTTCAGTTTAGAATAGCTTTATCTACTGTGTTTTTAAACTCTTACTATGCACTGAAACCGTTGTAATACACTAATCCACACGTACAAGCTGTCAGGACTGATTGGCATTGCGGCTCGGTAGCTGGAAACAGTTTCTACTCACACAGTGAAGGAGTAAACAACTCTGTGCTTCCATTTCTGTGGGAACCAAAACAAGCGTGGTTGGCTCTCACAACCTTATTCAATCCTATTCACAATGAATGGCAGCCTATCTCTGTCCCAGTTTGTGAGTCAGTATGTGTGAGGAGCCTGTTTAGAGTGGTTTGCAGCTAAATGTGAATAATTTGTAATGAAAATATGCATCGTTTTTGTTGTTTTGTTTTTGGTAAAGTTGCTCCGTGACATCCAGGTGAGAGGTGAGCAGTTGCCAAGATGAGTAGGAGGAGTTCAAGTTACTGTAGGTTGTGATGAAAGGGGCTGAGACTGTCAATGTAAAGACTACAGCATTTTACACATTTGTTGGGACTGTCATCGTGATAAAAGAGCTGAGCCAAAAACACAAAGCTCTGGATTCACAGACAAATCTTTGTTGCGTCCCTTAGCAAAGGTTTTAATCCCTCGGCAGCGACTGCTCCTAAAAACAAGCCACCATGATACAAGCAGCTAAATCAGTGTTTCTCTGCTTGGTTGGTACTCTTCATGAGAGTGTAAGGAGCTAACTGATCTGCAGGGACGCCCATGTCCAGCTGCTGCTCGCCCACGATGAGAATAGCCAGTTGGTTGAAGCATCTGGTGACTCAAGCATCGTGGTTCAAGTAATCCTCACTGCGGTCCTCAGGACAGCGTCATGCAGGGATTTTATGCAAATGCGTCGTGATGTGGGAGATTACATCATAGAATTGCAAACTCCCTAATATTTGTATTGCAACCCACAACTAACACCTGCCATGTGTTGTTTACTTACTCACTGGGAGCATTTCTTCTGGACAGGAAACAGGCTGCTATGAGCAACGGTGCAAAAACTATAGAATATCTGGTGTATATCTCAACATGTATAACTTTCATAAGCATGCATGGAAGGGGAGCACATTAAAATAAAAGCCTGAAGGGTGGGGTGGAACCACATGAGCATGACTGAAGGGACTGGAATAAAAAGCAGACTCAGGTGGAAAACGTGTGCACCTCTCTCTCGCCATCCTGGGAGAAAATAATTACTAACACAGAGAGTTTTGGTTATTTTGGGTTTTCTGATCTATGTGGGGCATACAGATGAGACTTCATCCTCTTTATGTTGATTGTGTTGCACCTGAATAAAGAACTCACACCTGCCATGTTTACCTTGATTGAAACTCTAGTGCATTTTCTCCCTTGGTGTGGTTTGTTTGGGCAGGTGTGAAAGCAGCAATCACACTTGGATGCAGACCAAAACAACCAGACTGAGATGTCGTTGAAGAGGTGGTCTCAGTCCAATTAAAATCAAACTCTGGCGTGGTTCGTTTGTGGTATGAATGTGATCCGACCCAATTGTGCAGGAAACATTGCACATTGTGGACTAAACCAGCTCTCTTAGCCACCTACACTGGGCATTATGCTGAGGCTGAGGAAGAGCTTTGTATTGTAAACATGAATCGAGGATTGACCTGGGGGAGCGACGAAAAATACATTGTCTTCTCTTCGTCAGCCAACTGAAGGCAGCTCGTCTCCGCATAGCATGAAGCAACATATTGTTTGCTAGAGTTTGCCTTGAAATGCCATCAAATGCTCCATTTTGTTCACATATTGTGGCTTGGTTGGTATAAGGCCCAAATGATTACTATACAGAGATGCCAGTTCTGCTGGTCCATTTCGGGAAAGTTATCCCGGAGGAAAAAACAAACTCCACTCTCCACTGTCTCCGCCTGCCAGATTTCTGATCAATGAACGGAGTGACAGCTCCCACATGGCTTTTGTTGACACATTTTGGATCACTTGAAGTTTTGCCTGTGTGAAACCAAACCAAAGGAGAAATGCAACAAAGCAGCAACTCAACCACTGATTCGAACCAAAACAAACAAACTGTATGTGAGAAAACGTCTCGCTTGTAAGGCTGATATTTATCGGGTGTTTCTAATACACTTCACAACTATTGGCTCATTTACATTTACATTGTACTCATACAGGTTTAGATTATAAAATGATTATTCCGTTCTTTAGGGGATGAGGAGAGTAACAATTGGGATAACTCGGGGGGGGATAAAACAAGAGGACGACTGAAGTGAAAGTATGAAACCAAGGATTTATTAACAATTTAGACAAAGATAATCTGTAACTCAAGCACAATTATAAGAAAACAGACTTCACTAAAGCACAATTAACAGAATCACATCAATCAATCAAACTTTATTTGTATAGCGCCAAATCACAACAGAGTTATCTCAAGGCACTTTACACATAGAGCAGGTCTAAACCGAACTCTTCAGGTTTTAATTTTAAAGAGACCCAACATTACCACATGAGCAAGCACTTGACGACAGTGGCAAGAAAAAACTCCCTCACCCTCCATCACTAAATAAAAGGAAAGAAAGTAAAAAAGTAACTGGAAAAATAACATGGTTATTAAACCATAATAAAGACACAGGCAACAGCCACAACGCTGCACGATGGCCCACTGGCACCGGTCTAACTCTCCTTGGAGGTTTTAATTTGGGGCTGATGGCAAACAGGGCACAACTGCGGCACAGTTGGCACTTAACACCCCCTCCCATAAGAACAAACTACACCTTGCAGCATGAGACCCACTCACATCCATAATGCTCTAATCACTTAGGCTATATTGCGTCAGCCTAACTAAAAGATTACAGTCTCACATTACAGCATTGCAAACTCCTTTATTACTGAGGCTATCACTTTTACTTATACTCATACCCCTTTTCCACCGAGCTGTAGCTGGTGCTGGTTCGGAGCCAGAGCCTGACTAAGCACCGGTTCTTTGCTTTTCCACCGCCAAAGCTCCAGCCCCGAGCATCAGAACGGTGCCAGAGTGCACCAACTCTTTGCTGGTCTAAAACAAGAACCTATTATGTCAGCGAGCTGGGGCGGGGCTAACGTTTATTAGCAGACTAGCGGGGTTAATGTTCATTAGCTGACTAGCGTGGCTAACTGTCATTCACAGAGGCTACGTTATACAGTGAGGTAATCGTGTGGCTCCTTGCCAGTGGAAAAGCAACAGGTTCGTAAGAGGTGCTTGGGTTAGCACCAACTGAGCACTGGCTCTAGCACTAGCTCCAAACCAGCACCAGCTCCAGCTATAGGGTTATAATTGTGTGATTTCAATTGGAAATTTATTCATGACATTATAAAAGTTTTGGGGTCGACTTGTTTGGTATCTTACTGGTAGTTTGATGGAGAATTGGTATCACTTTGGTGTGTAAATGGTAATTGCTTTGATATGAATGTCTCTGTCTCATTATAGCTCTGCCCCACTAAAGGAGAATAGGTCCAATTAGTATGAAAATGTGCAAAAATATCTGAGTGGGACAGAAAAACATAGGGATTCACTCCAGCGTGAATAAATCCACTATGTCACCATCCTGTGAGCTGCAGCGAGGACACAAACTCACTTAGTGTAAAAGTTTAAACACTGTGACTAACTGTGCGGAGACCCCAGAGCAGATCAGGGACACACTAGAGGTAACATATCTCCGAGCCTGCAGGAGCCTCGGGAAATCCCCCAGGAGGAGCCGGAGGAGGCTGCTGGGGGAAAAGAGTGTGGGCTGGCGGGCTCGTCTTGTGGGGATCGTCGCTCTGACCCAGATAAGCAATGAGTAACTGGATGGATGTATGGATGTTTGGAGATGAGTAATTATCAGCATAAAATACAATTAATAACATGCAATTAACGCAATCATCTGTGGCATTAGTCAAATTCAATCATCTGTTTCCTCTTTTTTTTTTTTTTTTTTTTTTTTATGATGCGTCTTTCCAATCTTTACGTTGGCATTTCGCCATCGTAATTAAGCCCTGTCAGTTATGTTAAGTTTACGTAAGCTATAATTTTCTGGTTAATATGCTGGAGCAAGCAGGAGGCAAGGCAGCACCAATGTGAGGGATAAATTAATGTATAATATCCTCTCCTCTTCAAACAAGTATCATCAGCACCTTTCATCAAAGCAATTAACTCTGCAGGTTCCACTGAATCTGCTGAGTGGGAAAAGATGGTGGTTTTACTGAGTGGCTCTTATGTGTGAACGTGAACGAGTGTTCAGTAAATATTTGGATTCAGTTTAGATATAAGAGAAAACAACACAGTTATCTTACACAAACACAATGTTGTAACCATATGTTAATTCTTTATGAATAATTCATATTTTTTGTTTTTTAATTTGCTAATGATAACTAGGCCTGTAGTTTCAGGGCACTCTCTCTATCACAATAAGGTTTTAAATATTAATGTGACAGAGTCGAGTTCTACGCTGCTGATCAGAGGCGACAACAACACAGTCTCGATCACCGACCTTTTTCTACACCAGGTAAAAACCACTATGGTGCACCTGCAAGCCCAGGAAGTGGCAGCAACACCAAAACCTTGCCATCAGGCAGGAATTCTCTGCTTTATAGCATGTTTATCACATCATCCCATCATCTTGACCTGCACAGCCTCAAGAGGATTATTATGTGCTGTTGCTTGAATCTGAAGTTACCCACATAAGCCAACATGTTTTGGAGGTTGTGATGTGTTGAAGCCAACAGAACCAGATCAGTGAGCCCAACACACACTGGGAACAGGTGTGACTTCCTGATGAGAATGCAAACACAGCTCTCAGCTTGTAAAAGGGCCAAATGGCTCACAGTAGCGGCCCTGGTATCCCACACTCCTGCAACATTGACTACAAGATCCCCCGAGGGATAGAGTCGTAAGTCTTCTCCAAATCCACAAAGCACATGTAGACTGGATGTGCGAACTCCCATGATCTCCCTCAAGTATCTCTGCAAAGGTGAAGACGAAATCTACTTGAATCTGACGTTTGACCATTGGCCAGAGTCTCCTGTCCAGTACCCTCTACTCTATTTTGTTCTGTCCCCTCACACAGCCAGCTTCAAGGGACTTCAAGATAGCTCTGATGGACTAAATGCCAGTGATTCTTGGACCACCTCCCTGATACCAAACATTTGCATGTTTCTCCTCCTCTATATCGGTCCTCTCTCATTCACTCTGAATCTGGGCCATCTGGAAAGAAACACACAACATTAGAAATGGAATATCATGTTATACAAATCCTTTCCAGCAGGGGGAGCCAAAAACAACTTCAGACAGCTCCCAAAACAAACGTATTAATTTAGATGTTTAGTGCTTGTTGGTATCCGATCCTGTCAGCTGCCAGATCTGTTCTGCACACAAGCGTTCCTGCCTGATATGTAAATTTGAAACACCAATGAGTTTATGTAATGGGAGATGAGCCGTGAGTCAACTGAAATGACCCATATAGGACACGAGGACTTTTTGACCGTCGAAGTTTGTGTGCTTTTTACTTTCTTTTAAGCTTACTGAACTGGTGATTAACTATATATTATTTATTAGAACTATTTATTTTACTATCTGTTACTATATATTAATCAGGTTGACTCCAATCCAAAACAAATATAGTGACGCATGGTGGAGCCACACCAATGCAATGAATTTAAACTGCATGTTCAAAATATAAGTAACATGTATTTTATTTCTAAATTGAATCAGATTACTGTAACCCCAAACTCTGTAGTATACAAGAAAATTACTAATTAGTCCACTTTTAAAAATGCATGGCGCAGTGATAGTTTTCACACTTGCATGGACTAATTCCGCTATACTCTTTTTCCATTCTCCACTGCTCTGCTGCTCCTCTCCCTGCTCAAACTCCCATGGGTGCTCATTATGGAAGAGGTTTGTTTGATCTATTCTTTCATTGCTGTTTTGAACCTGAAGCATCGCACTCTCCAAGGAGTAGTCTATCAACATGACTAGTTAAAACTGCTGCCATTACACAGACAAACACCATTTCTCAGTGCATGCTGCCGTTATACAAACAAGCCTAACTGCTGAGATGTCAATTTTGTAGTTATTTCTTAAAATGTTGCGCTATAGTACCCCCAAAAAAAAAAAAAAGTGTCAGCCTCATAAATGATAATTCTAATATCTGCAGCGAAGCCGGTACTGCAGCAATTTTCTTTTACTCCTGCAGAGAATGGATTTCTCCTCCTGCTGCAGCGAGACAAGTAATCAGACGAAAACGATCAGTTGTGCCTGAGTGCCTTAAGTACAATTAACCACTATAATTAGATTCCATTTAAAGAGGTCGATTTAGTATAAACATACATGAAGAACATTTTGTTTCAACAGTAAATAACTTCAAGGCCTCCGCAGTGAAGCCTTCGCTGTCCTCCGCAGAGACACATTTAATTGATTCGAACGTCCTTGGTGATGGCGGACAATGGATCAATTTCTGGGTCATAGGCTGGAAGGCGAAGGAGTGAGTGAGGGAGGAAGGATACTTAGCTGAATGGAAAGCAATTTCATGAGTCATAATGTGAAGAGTGAGACAACCAATGCAGATGCTTTTCGACTTAATTCCTAGAAGGTCAAAACTCAGGCAACAAAATCTATAAGAGGCCAGGGCGGGTTTCATAGGTCTCATAATGAAGTTTTGACCTCTTCAGTCTCATTAGACTAGAAGTAAGACTTGAAAGTAAGTATAGTGTGTTGTATTATCTATTTATGTACAGCACTTTGTTGAGTTGAGTAAGATAAGGCAAAATTTATTTGAATAGCATTTCAACAAGGCAATTCAACGTGCTTTACATAAAACCTAAAATGCAGCACAACAAGACATAAACGCAACACGTCACAAAATAAAAAAAAGACATTTAAATACTATTAAAAGTTTTATATTGGAAATAAAATGAAGCTAAAATAAAATAAGACAAGACGCAACAGGAGAATAAAGAGTTCTAATAATGTAATAATGAAGTAATCAGTCAGGAGCCCAAATTGAAACCTGTTTTTTCTCGCTATAATCATTCCTCCTGTTCATACTGACCATTAGAAGATCCCTTCATAATGCATATAGGAGCTATTTATTTGATTTGGATTAAATGTAACGCTAGGGGCTACATAGTAAAGGTTATTTAAGTTAATGCCATTGATTACAGATGTTGCTGATGGAAAGACAGTTTTTTTTACTGTGCTTGTGTATGTTGGGCTATATCTGTTTAGTTTTATGTGACAAATAAATACAGTATGTGATTCTACTGGACTGAATAGCCATAGTCATTCATGTTGAGTACACATCTAAACAATTACCGCCATTAGCAGCCAATAGCGGCTAAAGTGTAAGGCTTAGTCATTACAATACACTTATAATGTAAGTTATGGGAGACAAAATCCACAATCCTCCTTCTGGGCAAAAATTTATTTAAAAGTTTATTGTTAGTAGTCATGTTATTGTTCTGTATTTTAAACCATTTTATGACAATACTGTAACTTCATGTAGCAGACACAAGCGGCTCAACATGGCCGTCCTTCATCTCATCAGCCAGCACTGCGTATATCTGACTGTGAGTCTTTCATCTTATTAATAATGTTTGCGGTAACATCACCTGCACAACATTCAATTATTTCATTCTGTGAGGAGAGAGAGAGAGAGAGAGAGAGAGAGAGAGAGAGAGAGAGAGAGAGAGAGAGAGAGAGAGAGAGAGAGAGAGAGAGAGAGCTTTGTAGTTTTGGGGAGAGGGGTCAAATTCCTCCAGGGGTTTCATCATTTCTACTCTGCTTTAGTCTGTTTCATCATGGCCACCGAAAGCAATGCCTTCCCTTCCCCATAAACAACTGACAGCAACAACACGACGCAGGTATTCTCGCCTCAGTAATCTCACCAGCAAACCCCCCCCCCCCCCCTCTCTCTCCTCCCCCCAAACAATTCATTTTCTCAATGCCATTTCCTTGTATCAAACTGTCTCTGTAACTCTTCCAAGCGAGCCTTTGAAGCTTTGTGTCCTGTACTTGTCTCACGCTCTCCGAAGCTGTCCAAGGATCGTTTCCAGTTTGAAAGATCCTACCGTGCTAATAATAGCGTCTTTGTTTACTCGAGAGACTTGCCTCCCAAAGAGAGCCCCGCAGGAGAAGCAGGACGCAGCAGTTTTGGCTAACGGATTACTCGAGCCACTCAAATGACTCAAATCATTTTTGGCTGAAAGTCAAAGCTCTGTATAGTCCAAAGCTAGTGAGAGGATATTCTTTGAGTTCTGATATTTTTGGGGGCCTGTTACTAAAGTCCCTAAATCCTCTGCCTCTCTGCTTTCCTCGATTAACTCCTCCTCTCTCTCCTCCCTCCCCATCATCTGTGATGCAAAAGGACAAGTACAGGATATAACCGGCTGCACATCAATGTCTAAACAACTAATTCCTAAACAGACATTAGACAGGGAGGGATCAGTCTAAACCAGTGGGATACCAGTTAGAGAGAAAAAAAGCCCCTTTAATTTGATGGGAAGAACAGACAGGCAGGATCATAGTGATGGTTTTGGGGGGTTTGGGACACCACCAAAGAGTTATATTTCTATGTATTTGTTTTTACATAAATCATGATAAAAGGAGCTAAAATTAAAACATTTATTATTTCAGTGTAACTTTAAAAGCAACACCATGGACATTGACACTGTATACTGACCAGGAGGGGAGTTCTGGTCCTCTGAAATGAGGCCAACACAGAAGTAACTTAGAACTGCATTCTATCAAAAGGCCACCAGGGGGCGACCGTCTCTATACAAGTCAATGGAGAATTCACCAACTTCTCACTTGATTTCTAACCTCAGTAAACGTTTTCAAAATGTGTTTATGGTCTCAATCGCTAGTTTAAAGCCTTCTTCAATGCAGTATGATGTTCATTTGGGACATTTTGGCCTCCCTGATTTTATATTTGACGATAAAGCAGGGTATGCATTAGGGCGTGGCTACATCCTGATTGACAGGTTGATTGCCCAATGTCCTCGAGATCCAGCCCTCGCAACCATAACAACCTCCTGGCTCCGCCCATGGCCCCGCCTCATGCCCATATAAGTAGAATCTGTGTTTTTATTTTTCCCAGCATGCACCTGACATTTTCAAGATTGCGCTGCCTAGATTCGAAACTATTGGCTTCCGAGCAGCAGTCCACAAACCAATGGGTGACGTCACGGATGTTACGTCCATTTCTTTTAGACAGTCTATGGCTTCAACTCACTGACACTCAAACACACAATGTAGTACCAAATAATTGTGTCCACTCCAGATTCTGCCTTTGCTGCTGTAGCTCATCTCAACCTTATTTACTTTAATTTATTTAGATGTAATTAAATCAATATGATGGTTAACGTTTGTCTGAGCCTAGTACAATGATTGACTCCCTACTACACTTTACATTAAAGCCCTCACAGTTTAAGTTTTGTATTGTTGTGCACAAGCAGCTGACGTCCCTATATGTAAGCTCTCCATGGGCTCCAGTAACCGCCTGATGCATCTTCATAGCGGACAGAACTGCCTGGCAAATCTTTGGGCATTTCTAAAACTGCTTGCTCAACTGCTTCTTCGCTGTCAAAGAACAGCTTGATTGTTGTTTCTGTATTTTGCAACACAGCAAACAGCTCTGCAGCATCAGGAATTTCTGTCCCTTTGTTGACCAGATTGTCAGCCGTCCTCTTCAGGGCCCTTCCCACGCTATCTGAGGCAAATTCCATGTCCCAGCAGTGAATTTCCATCTGAAATTGACTCACTGTTTATACTGAGTACAAGGGATTGTGGCAACCTCTGTATGTGCACTCTGCATGTAATCAAACACTGGTGACAAGGTGCTGCCAGACTGCTGGTGGGCCCTTTTGTCTTGAGGAGGACACTGTGCAGAAGAGTTGTATGCACATAAAGCACACCTGTATGCAATGTTGCCTGCTGGTGTGATGCTCCAAAGTGGACTGCATGCATTTCTGAGCTGTACTTGCAGAGGTAATTTTTGGAAAAGTCTACATGAATTAAGCATTCCTGTGCTTTCAAGCTTTTTCTCAGTGTCATGTAGTGGGTAAACTGATTCTTGATGTTGTAAGTGTGTCTTTTAAACCTGTGCAGCTGCAGGTTCAGCAGTTCTTCTTTCGTGGCCTGGACTCTTTTCATGGTGATTTTAGATGTTTTGCCATTGGGGTCATTCTTGTGCTCCTTATCCACTGTTGCCCACTGGAGGTAAGTGACTTGACTCTGTGCATTGTACTGGCTAGAGACTGGGCAAGAGAGGTCCTTGCACCTAGAACATTCTTCATACATGCACTTATGTTTTCTGTGTCACATGATGGCTTTCACAAGGTCTTCCAGATTGACAGTACTGATGACTTCCAAGTGGTAAAGCCTCTGTACAACAAAACCTAGATTCTCATGCATCTTGCAAATGCACGTCCCGATCACTCAGACCCAAAAAGGTCGGCGGAAACAGAAGAGCGAGTAAGAGATGGAGCTTTCTTCTTCAGCCAAAAGGAAACGTTTGTTGTTTTTGTTTTTATTGAATTTGATTTACTTAAGTGGAAAATCCCGTGTTACGACCCTCTGAAACGGCTCTTTCAAGACGGCTTAACTTAATCACCAGAGTCAGGTTGCCAGCCAAAAATCACCAATATATTAACAGAAATACAAACAACCCATCTCCAACTAAAACTGATGGGCCGGCCAAAATAAACAAAAACACGAGAAGATACCCGGACCACCCTACAAAGGGCCGTGGGATCTGGGCTAACGCTAACTTAAAATCACATAAGAGCTAAACCTGACAGAAAAAAAGCAGTGAAAACAGGACTACCGGATCCATCAAACAAACAGAAAACTAACAAATCAAACAACAGAAAGCACACAAGCTGCTGCTGGGAAGTGAAAGAGAGGAGATGTGATCCAGGTTCCTCCCCCTTTTATAGATCCTACAACAATCAGGTTTGAATGGCAGCACCTGGAGAAAACATACCACGTCATGCAAACTCCATCCAGCGGGGGTGGAGTATGTAACACCCTGCTAAAAGACAATATGTGTAGGCTGTGGCATCAGATGAGTAAATCTAATGTATATCATACTTTAACAGGCATTTTCAACCATTATTAAAAAGTTACTACATGTTCTCTTACCTTTCCTTCTCTTTAGGAAAAATCCAAAAAACATTAAGTTGTTAGTTTTTTCCAGCTACTGTACGCTTTTCCATTTCTCATACTCGTCTTTGAGTTGATCACACCCTCTCAGTGATAGAGACTTTAATGAAAACAATTACTCACTTAGTATCTCTCCAGATGCTTTTTTAATGGGATTCAGTTGGAGCCTCAGCTTTTATTATTAAGGAGACTTATGAGCACTTCTACCTCAATATACTGTTTATGTATTTTATAAAGGACATAGTAATATCCTGATGTAGGCTGATAAACTCCTGTGGGTCTTGTAGCTCTGTACATGATATGCTGTGTCCTTTTTGTTCTGAGGGTGCTTTGAGCGTGCTGTGACAGCTCCACCTGTGTGTTTCTGCTTCCTGTTGGCTCATTAGAGGACAATGAGACAATGACAATGCTTGTCTCCGCTAATGAAAGACACATGAATACCTCCAGAGTGATCTGCTTCAATGACTCAAACACAGCAGAGGGATGTGTATGCGTGTGTGTGTGTGTGTGTTTTATTTTTATGCAGATTGAGGAAGCTTGTTACGTCTGTGTGTTTTTGTGATGTGCAAATATAATGTTTGCTCTATTATGATGTGAGTCTTGTTTTTCTGCGTGTTGGTTTTAGTTTTTTACCTCCAAACCTGTGCTCACAACACTGCTTTCACCCGAGAGGTAAAGCTTTGAAGACACCGATCCCCACATTTCTCTCAGATGAGACATTTTTCTGGTAGTGATGTGTGATGTTTAGGGCTTGATTCTTCTCTGGTACACACAAAAGTGTTTATATTGCAACACATATGGCTATAACTGTCACCAGAGATAGTCGGTACCAAATGTCTGGTCAGATTTGTTATCTTATCTGATCAAATAGTTCCCGATTTAAAAAAAAACCAGACTGAATTTTATTTGGGCAAAGCCATTATATGATGGATTGTGTTTTTTTTAACATTTGAGAATGTTTGCTAGAAGTTTACACATTACTCTCCACTGTAACTATTAAAATAAAGTTTAACATTTTAAAATGATACCCACCATACAGCTTTATTCACCACGAACTGTAAAAAATAATGGATGTGGCCACCATGGGGTTACTCAGTAGTTGTTTTGCTCTACTTTTGAAGCCTCGAGTTTGCATTTTGACTATCACCATCTTGGATTTTTGGAGCCAGAAGTGACCATATTTGGACGAGAGGGTGGAGCTGACCCTAATGTTAGTGGCTAGCTTGTCTAGCATGGTACAGTTACAGGTTACAAGAGTGTGCTGGCCAAAAACAGGCTTAAAACAATTAACAACTAAATGTACTTACCGTAAAACTAAATCTACTAGTCTACTACTTAGAGGATGTTTTAGTTCAACTGAATGCTGAACAAGACTTTTCAGGTGACCGAAATGTTACAATTAACTGCCATGAACCTAAAACACTGACATAGTAACGGCTACAGCTGCTATACTCTGTGAATATGGGGTTACGCCATGGTTACGTTATCCAACCAACATCGTCATTGTCGTAGCACCTCAGTTATGATGACACCCACCTGTCACTCAAAGCAGTCACACTCTTAATTATGCATAACTTTAAGCCTTAATAACATTAAAAGAGTGAGTTATATAAATATTTATCCCCGTACGTCTTTAGAGACCAAAACCCTTTTTTGTAGCAGGCTGTAAAACATAGACTTTACATTATGATGAATAGGAAAGTTTTGCACATATAAAACCTCCATGGATCAAAGATTCATCATAAAAAAAGTGTTTGCAGTTCGAAGTGTCCTGTCAACAGTTCTACAGACGTCTCTTTTATAACGGTGGCCTATGGGGAAAATGCTTTTTGGGCCGCAGGGGGAATTTTCCGTTGTATTTCCCGTGGGAGATATTGGCTGCAAGGCAGAGCAGTGGAGCCCTATCCAGCTTTTATAATATTTTAATGCTCTAGACATGTTTGTTTCTGTTCTGTTGTGAAGTTGGGCATTTCAACATGAAAGTCCATGGGGATTGAGTCGCTTTTGGAGCCAGCATCTAGTGGCCATTTGAGGAACTGCAGTTTTTTGGCATTTCCACGTTGGAGTAATTTTTCAGCCGCTTGGGGAAAAAAAACTGGAGAAACTCTTCTGCATGAATCTGTGCTTTGGCTGAGTGACAAATATTCTGATGTGTAATGATAATAGATGAGCAGTGAAGCATGAAATAACTGAATATATGAGACGTTTAACATATGCATTATTACAAAAGAGCAACAGAATTAACAAAATGTCTTCAAGCAGCTCGGGCTGATCTTTACATTGTATGACAAGTTGTTGAAAGAAACCACAGAATGAGAGTCAAATTAATTAGATCTCCTTCAAGCACATTTATTTACTTTAATTATTTTTTTTACAAGGACAACTACTGTGAATGTGCCAACGTTTGCCAAAAAGCTCATTTTTTTTCCCAACTGTTGTCCCTGGGCCAGATTTTAGATTAGCTACAAGAGGAGGGACACAAAGAGACAAAAGAAAAGAAACACAAAAGTAGGCAGAAACACTACAGACTCCTTGCCAGGTGATAAGTGCTGAGTCTTCTAAAAAGTTAAAGATCCCCTGCAGGCATGTTTTAAATGTATTAAATTTAAAACTCTGCTTTGAGTCTGATATGTTTTTTTCCATTAAAAAAGTTAAATTACTTAATTGGAAGTTGCTTAAATGACATCTTCTCCTTCTACTTCATTAAAAAATCAGAATCTGTGAATATGCAAATATTATTCATGTCAAAATCTTTACTTCTGAACACAAAAATGTCTCCTATAAAGTCCATTCTTAGTATTTTTGTACACTAGAATACTGGAACATAATTGACTCTAAACCAGGGGTGTCAAACATACGGCCCGTGGGCCAGATACGGCCCACCGAGGGGTGCGATCCGGCCCACTTGCCATCTTGTGTTCTTTTCCTTCCTTCCATTCGTCCTTCCTCCCTACCTTCCTTTTTTCCTTTCTTCCTTCCATCCGTCCTTCCTCCCTTCCTTCCTTCCATCTATCCTTCCTACCTTCCTTTTTTTCCTTTCTTCCTTCTATCCGTCCTTCCTCCCTACCTTCCTTTTTTCCTTTCTTCGTTCCTTCCTTCTATCTGTCCTTCCTTCCTTTCTTCCTTCTGTCCTTCCTTCCATCTGCCCTTCCTTCCTTTCTGCCTTCCTCCATTCCTTCCTTCCATCTGTCCTTCCTTCCTTTCTTCCTTCTTTCCTTCCTTCCTTCTGTCTGTCTGTCCTTCACTATCTCTCTTTCCTACCTTTCTTCCCTCCTTCCTTTTGCCTGTCTTTCCTTCCTTCCTTCTTTCCTTCCATCTTTTTAATGATCCGGCCCACATGAGATCAAATTGGTCTGTATGTGGCCCTTAAATGAAAATGAGTTCGACACACATGCTCTAAACTAATTGTGATGTGACAAATTATACCCATAGCTACAAACCTTAAACTCATATTTTCAGTCAGCATAGAGAAACTTTCCGATATCATCATTCTGCAAAGTAAAGCTCAACAATTCAAGTAAAGTAATAACACATTTTTGACTGGAGGGGGGAATCTGTGGCTCGTCGCCGCTGCAGTGTTTAAATATCTGATGGTGGATTTTCTTGTGACCTCTGAAACTTCACATAAAATAAAACACATTTCTCACTTTTTCCGTCTTTCTATAGATACGATGCTGCTCCCAGCGAGCGTGCTAATTGGCCTTTTGTGCCTGAGCCATGCAGGCGGCGCGTGGGGATTCGCCCGTCTGCTGGAAGACGTGGAGTTACGCTCGGCTTTCTCGGTCGCTCGCACCAACAGCATGGAAGGCGGGCCCAAGATGACGGTGACTTTTGACACCGTTTACGTCAACATCGGCGGGGATTTCGACGCCAAGGCCGGCTTGTTTCGCTGCCGTATCCCCGGGGCTTACTACTTCTCCTTCACGGTGGGGAAGTTCCCGCACAAAGACTTGTCTGTGATGCTGATGAAGAACAGGAACGAGGTGCAGGCCATCGTGTACGAGGAGAACGCCGGCGAGGAGAGGAAGGTAGGTTGGGAGGAAAGATCTGCCAGAAATGAGGTTGCAAACTTTGAAAATCAAACTGAATTTCGGCCTCACTCCCACGATCATGAGACCATTTGTGGGTGGAGCTATCAGGCTCCTCATTTTTCAAGCCTGCCTTAAAACAAGAGTCAGGTTACCATATGAGCTGTGAAAGAGGTTTTTCTCGCTGTCATCATTCCTCCTGTTATTAAAAGATCTACTAAAAATGTGCTTTCAATGTAAAGTGATCGAGAACAAAATCCTCAGTGTGTCCACTCAGTCATTTAAAAGTAGATATGAAGCTTATATGAAGCATCAGCAGTGTGTCTGTGTTTTAATAAATATGTTTTTAACCCTCCTGTTGTCTTCAAGCCGAAGAAGGAAGGATGGAAGGAAGGAAAGGAGGAAGGAAGGAAAGGAGGAAGGAAGGGAGGAGGGAAGGAAGGAAGGAAGGAAGGAAGGAAGGGAGGAAGAGAGGAAGGGAGGGAGGGAGGGAAAGAAAGAAGGAAGGAAGGAGGGAGAAAGGAAAAGAGGGAAGGAGGAGGAAGGAAGAAAGGAGGGAAGGAAAGAGGAAGGGAGGAAGGAAGGAGGAAGGATGGAAGGAGGAAGGAAGGAATAAGGAAGGAAAGGAGGGAGAAAAGAAAGAGAGAAGGGGGTAAGGAAAGAAGGAAGGGAGGAAAGAAGGAACAGTCAAAAGAGACACAAGTGTTAATAGAGCTTCTTTTTTTGCTCTGAGAGCCAAAAGAACATTTTATTAGAAGCTAAAGTTTTGCTCCAAACCATCAAAACCCAGACTCAGACCAGAGGTGTCAAGGTAATTGCCGTATGAATGCACCATTTATTATGCTTTGCTAATTTCAGTGTTGGATGAAAATGAAACATTTTTCACTCCAATAATTAAAGGACAGGTTCACAGCAGACTTTCAAGCATGTCTTAAAACAACAGTCAGGTTTCCATTTCAAATAAAATCAATGTAATTTATACAGCGCCAAATCACAACTGAAGGAAGGGAGGAAAGAGAGAAGGAGGGAGAAGGGAAGGGAGGAAGGAAGGAAGTTAGGAAGGAAGGAAGGGGGATGGAGGAAGGAAAGAAGGAAGGGAGGAAAGAGAGGAAGGAAAGAAAGCGAGAAGGAGGGAGAAGGGAAGGGAGGAAGGAAGTAAGTTAGGAAGGAAGGAAGGGGGATGGAGGAAGGAAAGAAGGAAGGGAGGAAAGAGAGGAAGGAAAGAAAGAGAGAAGGAGGGAGAAGGGAAGGGAGGAAGGAAGTAAGTTAGGAAGGAAGGAAGGGGGATGGAGGAAGGAAAGAAGGAAGGGAGGAAAGAAAGAGAGAAGGAGGGAGAAGGGAAGGGAGGAAGGAAGTAAGTTAGGAAGGAAGGAAGGGGGATGGAGGAAGGAAAGAAGGAAGGGAGGAAAGAGAGAAGGGAAGGAAGGAAGGAAGGGAGGAAAAAAGGAACAGTCAAAACAGACGGGGTCAATTTGACCCGGGAGGACGACAGGAAGGTTAAATAAATGTCCATATTAAATAAAATCAATGTAATTTATACAGCGCCAAATCACAACTGAAGTCATCTCAAGGCTCTTTCCACATAGAGCAGATTTAATCTTTATCGAACAGAGACTCAACATTTCTCCATGAGCAAGCACTTGGCCACAGCAGCAAGGAAACACTCCCCCTTAAACAGGAAGATCCCTCGAGCCGACCCGGGCTCTAGGTGGGCGGCCATCTGCCTCGACCATATGAAGCTTGGAAGAAGATATCAAAAGCTCATATGAGGCTTCATCAGTGTGAGTTAGTATAGTTATTATAGTTACTATGGTAACAGTGTGAGTTAGTCATATCAAGTGATATCTGACACATTTACAGTCTTTTTAGCATCAGATTCCCTCTTAGTGTTTCCTGTTGAGCTGTGGTGGAAGTATAGTAACAAAAGACTTCTTCCTTCCTTCCTCCCTCCTTCCTTCCTTCCTTCCTTCCTTCCTTCCTTCCTTCCTTCCTTCCTTCCTCCCTCCCTCCTCACTCCTTTCCTTCCTTCCTCCCTACCTTCCTCCCTCCCTCCATCCTTCCTTCCTTCCTTCCTTCCTTCCTCCCTCCTCACTCCTTTCCTTCCTTCCTTCCTTCCTTCCTTCCTCCCTACCTTCCTCCCTCCCTCCTTCCTTCCTTCCTTCCTTCCTTCCTACCTTCCTTCCTTCCTTCCTACCTTCCTTCCTTCCTCCCTACCTTCCTCCTTTCCTTCCTTCCTTCCTTCCTTCCTTCTTATTTCCCTTCCAGCAAGAAAAACAGCTTTAATGTTCATTTTGGCTCCTGACTGTTGTTTTAAGACACTTGAACATTTGTGAGCTCATCATTTAACACTCATGAATTCAGTTTATCTGCTTCATCAGGACCTAACAGGTGTTAAATTGCATTTGATTGGCAGCAGCCTGGCGACAGCAGCAACCAGTCCTGTAACTACCCAAAACTCAAATGTTGTGAAAGATATGACATCACACGCTCACCACTTATATAGAAATCCTTTCCTTCCTTCCTCCCTACCTTCCTTCCTTCCTTCTTTCCTCCCTCCTTTCCTTCCTCCCTCCCTCCCTCCTGCCTCCTCTCCTTCCTCCCCCCCTCCCTCCTTACTCCTTTCTTCCCTTCCTTCCTTCCTTCTTCCCTTCCTTCCTTCCTTCTTCCCTTCCTTCTCTCCTTACTTCCTTCCTCCCTCCCTCCCTCCCTTCCTCCTTACTCCCTTCCTTCCTTCCTTCCTCCTTTCCTTCCTTCCTTCCTTCCTTCCTCCCTCCCTCCCTCCCTCCCTCCCTCCTCACTCATTTCCTTTCTTTCTTCCTTCCTTCCTTCCTTCCTTCTTCCCTTCCTTCTCTCCTTACTTCCTCCCTCCCTCCCTCCCTCCCTCCTTACTCCTTTCTTCCTTCCTTCCTTCCTTCCTTGATTTGACTAATTTGGACGCTAGCTTCAGATTAAACTTTTAAATACATTACTAATGGTCAGTATGAACAGGAGGAACGATTACAGCAAGAAAAACAGGTTTAAATGTTGATTCTGGCTCCTGACTGTTGACTTAAAACAGACTTAAAAGAATTACGAACCCATCCTTTATTTTCGTATTGTTAACAAATCCCATGACATCACCAAAACCAACAATTGATCCTACTTAAAGTATTTTTTCTGTGTACTCAAAAGCCTCGTTGCTCCGTGCCCTCGAGCCACAGACGAATATAAAAACATCAATGAGTCACAGCACCATTGCACCGGGGTGAAATGTTCCTTCATTACCATAAACACACAAACTGCTGCTGTAAATAATCACGCAGTAACACATGTGGATTAATCCTTCCTTCCTTCCTCCCTACCGTCCTTCTTTCCTCCCTCCCTCCTTACTCTTTTCCTTCCTTCCTCCCTCCCTACCGTCCTTCTTTCCTCCCTCCGTCCCTGCTTTCTCCTTTCCTTCCTTCCTTCCTCCCTTCCTCCCTCCCTCCTTCCTTCCTTCCTTCCTTCTTTCTTGTCAGAATATATAAAAACATCAATGAGTCACACCACCATTGCACCGGGGTGAAATGTTCCTTCATTACCATAAACACACAAACTGCTGCTGTAAATAATCATGCAGTACCAAATGTGGATTAATCCTTCCTTCCTTCCTCCCTCTTTTCCTTCCGTCCTCCCTCCCTCCTTACTCTTTTCCTTCCTTCCTCCCTACCGTCCTTCTTTCCTCCCTCCCTCCTTACTCTTTTCCTTCCTTCCTCCCTACCGTCCTTTTTTCCTCCCTCCGTCCCTGCTTTCTCCTTTCCTTCCTCCCTTCTTTCCTTCCTCCCTCCTTCCTTCCTTACTCCTTTCCTTCCTTCCTTTCCTTCCTTCCTCCTTCCTTCCTTCCTTCCTTCTTCCCTTCCTTCTCTCCTTACGTCCTTCCTCCCTCCTTCCTTCCTCTCTCCTTCCTTCCTTCCTTACTCCTTTCCTTCCTTCCTCCCTCCCTCCTTACTCTTTTCCTTCCTTCCTCCCTACCGTCCTTCTTTCCTCCCTCCCTCCTTACTCTTTTCCTTCCTTCCTCCCTACTGTCCTTCTTTCCTCCCTCCGTCCCTGCTTTCTCCTTTCCTTCCTTCCTTCTTTCCTTCCTCCCTCCCTTCCTCCCTCCTTACTCCTTTCCTTCCTCCCTTCCTTCTCTCCTTCCTTCCTCCCTCCCTCCCTCCTTCCTTACTCCTTTCCTTCCTCCTTCCTTCCTTCCTTCCTTCCTTCCTTCCTTCTTCCCTTACTTCCTTCCTCCCTCCTTCCTTCCTTTCTCCTTTCCTTCCTTCCTTTCCTTCCTTCCTTCCTTCCTCCCTCCCTCCCTCCCTCCCTCCTTACTCTTTTCCTTCCTTCCTCCCTACCGTTCTTCTTTCCTCCCTCCGTCCCTGCTTTCTCCTTTCCTTCCTTCCTTCCTTCTTTCCTTCCTTCCTTCCTTCTCTCCTTCCTTCCTTCCTTCCTTCCTCCCTCCCTCCCTCCTTACACAATTCCTTCCTCCTTCCTTCCTTCCTTCTTCCCTCCTTCCTTCCTTCCTCCCTCCTTCCTTCCTTACTCCTTTCCTTCCTTCCTTCCTTCCTTCTTTCTTGTCAGAATATATAAAAACATCAATGAGTCACAGCACCATTGCACCGGGGTGAAATGTTCCTTCATTACCATAAACACACAAACTGCTGCTGTAAATAATCACGCAGTACCAAATGTGGATTAATCCTCCGCAGCTGTAATTAATGTTTACCATGTTCACCATCTTGGTTTAGTGTCTGAGCACGCTATCATTCGCTAATTAGCTCTAAACACAAAGTGAAACTGACGGGGATGGCATCAGTTTTTTTTTGGAAAGTATTTTTTGCTTTGTAAGCATTTGACACTGATGATGATGATGATGATGATGATGATGATGATGATGATGATGCTGCTAAATTAAAGATTAGGAGATCACAAAAGTTATTATAATTCATCCTGAGGTGCCCGCTTTCCTTCATGTGTTCTTTTGCCTTCCTTCCTTCCTTCCTTCTCTCCATCCATCTTTCCTTCCTGTCTTTCTTCCTTCCTTCCTCCCTCCTTTCCTTCTTTCCTCCCTCCCTCCTCCCTCCTTTCCTTCCTTCCTTCCTTCCTTCTTTTCTTCCCTCCCTCATTCCTTCTATCTTTCTTCCCTCCCTCCTTCCTTCATTCCGTCCTTCCTTCTATCTGTCCTTCCTTCCTTCCTTTCTTCCCTCTTTTCTTCCCTCCCTCCTTCCTGCATTCTGTCCTTCCTTCTATCGGTCCTTCCTTCCTTTCTTCCTTCCTTCTATCTCTCCGTCCTTCCTTTCTTCCTTCCTTCCTTCCTTCCTTCCTTCCTTCCTTCCTTCCTTCCTTCCATCTTTCCTTCCTTCCCTCCTTGACACTGATGATGATGATGCTGCTAAATTAAAGATTAGGAGATCACAAAGGTTATTATAATTCATCCTGAGGGGGAACATATGAATGCATGTATCACATTTCATATTTCATGGTAATCCGTCCAGCTGTTTGATGATAAATATTAAAATCTGGACCAAAGAGGAGAGAAGAGGAGAATCAAAGGGACTGATGCTGCCGTCGCTAGAGTGGCTAAAAACAAAGTGCAAAGACTTGTTGAGTTAAAGCAGCGGTGTCAAACATGCGGCCCGTGGGCCAGAACCGGCCCGCCGAGGAGTTCAATCTGGCCCACTTTCCTTTATGTGTTCTTTTGCCTTCCTTCCTTCCTGTCTTCCTTCCTTTAATCTGTCTGTCCTTCCTTTCTTACTTCCTTCTATCTGTCCGTCCTTCCTTTCTTCCCTTCTTCTATCTGTCCGTCCTTTCTTTCTTCCTTCCTTTCTTCCTTCCTTTCTTCCATCCTTCCTTCCTTTCTTCCTTCCTTCCTTCCTGTCTTCCTTTCTTCCTTCCTGCATTCTGTCCTTCCTTCTATCTGTCCGTCCTTCCTTTAATCTGTCTGTCCTTCCTTTCTTACTTCCTTCTATCTGTCCGTCCTTCCTTTCTTCCTTCCTTTCTTCCTTCCTGCATTCCATCCTTCCTGTCTTCCTTCCTTCCTTCTTTCCATCCTTCCTTCCTGTCTTCCTTCCTTCCTTCCTCCCTTTCTTCCTTCATTCTGTCCTTCCTTGTATTACTGTATGATTTTTAGAAAGGAAGATTTTTACCTCTACCTCTAAGGAGAAAAAAAAAGGTATTTTATGGTGTTAGAGCTCTCTGGCAATGTGGGCGCTCCTCACGGGGGGAGAGTTTGTGTTTGGGTGGAGAATGAAAGCAGAGCAGAGGGGATTACACACCCAATTCCCCTGAATGAAGAGCTGCGTGAGGTAGATGATGGGATTATGTGCCTTGATGTAAAACAGAGCTGGATATGAATGTGTAGCCGGGATAATAAAGTCTGCTTCCATCCTCAGGTGCAGAGCCAGAGCGTGATGCTGCAGCTGGAGTTCGGCGACACCGTCTGGCTCCGTCTCCATGGTGACCCCCGCTACGCACTCTACAGCAACACAGGACACTACACCACCTTTAACGGCTACCTAGTCTACCCTGACACCTACGGCTACCAGACGCACCACCACCAGCACCGACCTGCCTACAACTCCCAGCAGCCCCAGCAGCAGGAGAACATCCACCTGCTGAACAACAACCAGGCGGCGGAGCACTTCAGGCCGGTGGAGCAGAAGGAGCCGCAGCACAGGGAGGAAGAAGAAGAAGAGGAGGGGGATGATGAGGAGGAGGATGATGACCAGAGATCTGCTTTCTCCGTGGGACGCACCCAAAGCATCGTGGGAGTAGACCAAGTTGGACTGCCGCAGCATCAGCCGGTCAGCTTCGACACGGCGTTCGTCAACATCGGCGAGGACTTTAACGTGACGGAGGGGGTGTTCACCTGCCGCGTTCCCGGCGCCTACTACTTCTCCTTTAACGTGGGCAAGCTGCCCCAGAAGACGCTGTCCGTCAAGCTGATGAAGAACCGCCTGGAGGTGCAGGCGATGATCTACGACGACAGCCAGGGCGAGAAGGCGCTGCAGAGTCAGAGCTTGATGATGTCGCTGAAGTCGGGAGACACCGTGTGGCTCTACTCCCACCAGAGAGACGGCTTCGGGGCTTATAGCAACCACGCCAAGTACATCACATTCACCGGCTTCCTGGTTTACCCAGACGTCCCCCCAGCTGCCGCCGCCGCCGCCGCCGCTGCCACCGCCACCGCCACCAGCAGCCAATCATATGCAGACAAGAAGCCCTAGCTTGCTGCAGCACACAAGCAAAGGACTTAACAGTGTGGGAGGAATTCATGCAAGGTGGAAGAGTCCATGAAAGGAGTTGTTTTGTGGTCGTCTTCCCCTTCATATGAATTCCTTTGCAGAGTCACAGAGACTTCGGACTGAGTGTAAATGAATTAATGGCCTCCCAGGATTTGACTTCATCTCACTCAAATTTTGGACCTTGAACGACAGTAATGTGAACACTAATTGAATAGTTTGCTCGATGATGAAAACTCAAGTCATTACTCTCTCAACCTCTCTGTCAGTCGAACTCTTAATGAAGTTTAAAAAACGACCCCTTAAAGCTCTTGTTAATCCATGTCGCTGGAATTTGTGGCATCATATTTAAAGCCTCCAGAAAAAAAACGATATCGTTAATGTGCCATGATCAAAACATTTTTTTTAAAAGCATGATTGCACTACGGGTTCAAAAAGTCCACAAATATCCTCCAGAGAAGAATCTGAATCGCTGCTCACATCTCAGATTAAAAAAAAAAAAAAACCCAAACAGCATTTCAGTGTGATTAACAGCCGTGAAGAAACGATGATTTAAAAAGTGCATGCACATTAAATGCTCATTTTTAAGCTTTAGCTGCATTAACTATGGCAGTGAGAGAGGTTGAAACTCCTACACACTCTCATTGAGTTTCCACTGACATGAAGTCGAGGAGCTAATCTCTGAATTGTCATTTTTAAGTGAACTATTCCTTTAAGTGCATTTTGTTCTTATCCTCGTCAAAGACTTGGTGTTTTCCTGCTCGTACGTATCACGTGTCACCTTCCTTTCTTTATGTCTTTAGAGGCATGTGAAAATGAAATGAACAGCGTTGTTTTGTGTCAAAATGAGTCCTTCCTTTCTTCATTTTTGGAGTGTTTTTCTCGTCCTTCAGCCGACCGCAGCGGGAGTCGAGAACAACGGGACGAAACTGACTTTGACTTACTTTTTGTAACTTTAAAAAAAAAAAAATTAAATAAAAAGAAGTGCAGACTCCATATCCATCCCATACAGACTGGTGACCACATGTCGCCTTCTCCGTGGGCCTGCGGGGATCTGGACCTCATAATTTGATTTCTAATTCTAGCAGCATTTAATTCATTTCTTCAGATGGCGACCACTGTGGGGGAAAATTGAATTGCTTCTCCCAGGCCACAGTAATATGCATGTCTGTTTAATTTCACACCGCCGGGGGAGAAAGATGATGCTGTTCAAATTGTGATGAACCTTGACTTCATGAAATCACCTTCTCTGTTGCAGGGGCACCATCATTTGAAGTGATGCTTCACTTTGATTGAACATTTGCATTTTTTATTTTTTTCTCTCTTCTAGTTAACAAGGATGTGAAAGTATGAGATGTGAAGCTCTGATATAAATGACAAGCAGGTGAACTGTGAGCGGGCAGATTCACATCTCGATAACTCTGATGTCAAACAAGCTTTTAAAAAGAGATGACTACATTTTTTTAAAGGGCCAGTTTACCTATAATTACTCCCACCACCTTAATATGAGCAATGATGTCATGACAACGGTTGATCAAAGTTATCAAGTTGCTTATATTGACCAAGTTAACCAAGAATTATCACTCAACTCTGCAGCTCCTCTCAAGCTCTACGGAGCATTTTAGCATCTTTCAGCATATTGTTTTTAACAGGATGTGAAAATATGAGATGTGAAGCTCTGATATAAATGTCAAGCAGGTGTACTGTACATTTTTAAAGGGCCAGTTTACCTACGATTACTCCCACCACCTCGATATGATCAATAAAGTTATCAAAGCTAATGTCCACACTTAAATTGACTAAATAAACCAATAATGATCTCAGCTCTACGGAGCATTTTTAGCATATTTCAGCTTATTGCTTTGGCTTTACAGTAGTTTATTGTCTTGGTTCAGTCTCACAGCCACAACAGGAAGTTCATATCAGAGAGAGAAACTCGTCTATACACTCCCTGCAAACTCCAAACGACAGCGTCTAACTCAGGCATGTCCAATAGACCCAACCCTATCCCATAAAGGGCCATAATGTGCCTGCTTTTTTGATTCAACCCATCAACTGTCTGAAGATTGATTAATCAGCTGATTAAATGAGTCAAACCTTGATGTGCTCCTGCTTGGTTGGGATGGAAACCTTGCAGCCACATTTTATCATTCATCAAGTAGACACACATGTTGCTCTGTTGTCTACTAGATGTATAAATTATCAATTGTTTTTAAGCACATTTATTATAATAACTTATTGTAACAACAGCGTTTAGAGCTGGTTACACAGCCTCAAAGTGGTAAAATCAATAAATGCAGCTTTTTTTTAAATATTATTTTGGGGGCTTTTTTTGGACAGTTGGTGGCAGTTGGTAGAGAAATGGGTTTGACATGCAACAAAAGGTCCTTTTCCAGAGTTGTGGTGGAAGTATAGTAACAAAAACACTTTGCTACTAAAAACACTGTAACGTTGAAACATAGAAGATGAAGATTTGAAGTTGAACAAGGGACGTTGCGGGTGTGTGGGTGTGTGGCATGTGCTGTAACCACTCGGCTACAAGGGGCAGGCTCAATAAATGCATCTTTAAAAAGAGCAATGAGTCTTTTCAGAAACAGAACAAACTGTGCACATTTCTTATTGGAGGAACTTTATTAGAGAAGAAATACTCCCAATGTAAATTATCAGGAAGGTGGGAGAAATATAAGAGACAAATATCCTGAAACTAAGCATAGAAAGTATTATTAGTATTATTATTTTTGGGGCTTTTTGGCCTTTATTGGATGGTTGGTGGCAAAGAGGCTGACAGGAAACAAGTGGAGAGAGAAATAAAATCTTTTTTTTTTATTTAAATTTCCAGAAACAGAACAAACTTGTCCACATTTCTTATTTGAGCAACTTTAAAAAGAGAAGAAATACTCCCAATAAAAACTGTCCACATATGTTCAATTCACTTCCCATTGTATCTTAATGACAGAAGAAATATAAGAGACAAATATCCTGAAACCTGAGCATAGAAATCCAAGTGGTTAAAAAAAATGGTTGGTGGGAAAGAAGCTGACAGGAAACAAAGAGAGAGAGAGAGAGAGAGAGAGAGAGAGAGAGAGAGAGAGAGAGAGAGAGAAATAGGTTTGCCATGCAACAATGGTTCCTTGCTGCACTCAAACCAGGGACATTGCAGGTATATGGCAGGTGCTGTAACCACTTGGGTAGAAGCGTGCTCATAATAAAAGCAGCTTGTAAAAATAAAAAAATGCAATAGCAATAGAAATTTGTCTTTCCAGGAGCAGAACAAATTTGTCCACATTTCTTATTAGAGCAACTTTAAAAAGAGAAATACTCCACCAATGAAAACTGTCCACATATGTTCAGTTCACTCCCATTGTATCTTAATGATGTCACTTCCTTCCGTCCTTCCTCCTTTCCTTCCTCCCTCCCTCCTTACTCCTTTCCTTCCTTCCTTCCTCCCTACCTACCTTCCTTCCTTCCTTCCTCCCTTCCTTCCTTCCTTCTGAAAAACCAAAAGTAGTCTTATGGTTTATAATTTGGGAAAACTGAACCTTTAAATTGCATTAAATTACTGTATTAGTCGCCTGATTGAAAGTCTCATTTATTTTTTATTATAGTTAGTTAGGCTATAAGTGAGTTTATATAGTTTGTAATTTGGGTAAACTGAACCTTTAAATTGCATTAAATGACATCATCCTCTTACTGTATTAGTAGCCTGATTGAAAGTCTCATTTATTGAAAGCTATATTAAATGATTCCTTATTAAATCACACCATTCAGACTGATGCACTTACAGCAAAGCACAACTTTTTTTGTTTATTTTCAATTAGGGCTGTCAGCGTTAACGCGTTAATCGCGATTAGATTAATGCAATCCATAATGCGTTAATTTTTTTTATCGCATTTTAAAGTTGCAAGCCTTTTTGTCCCTTCTCCTCCCCCGTAGACGGCTCCTCTAGCTGTAGCGCTATGCTTTGAAGTGGCCTCCTGCAGTAAACCTACCGCGCTGATGGAAAGTAAGAGAGCTACTGGACTTTTGAACGGCTTGTTTAACTTTAAAACACTTCCAGACGCTTCAGTTGACAAGTCAAAAGTAAAATGCAACCTGTGTCAAACGGAGTTTAACTACCACCGGAGTACGTCCAGTTTGAGTTAGCACCTCCACGCTAAACACCCAGGTGCAGCCAAGCGAGCCTCAGCTCCACCAAAGGACCATTTTGGAGTGTGGGAGTCGCAGCAGAGCCGTGATTGATTCCCAGTTAAGACACTCTGGTAAGAAATGCTTTACATTATGGGCTTAAAACTGCCTTCAAATGTAAAATAACAGGATTTTAAACATGCGATTCAAAACGCGATTAATCGTAATTAACTCTGGAAATTCTGTGATTAATCTCGATTAAAAAATTAATCGTTTGACAGCCCTACTTTCAACATATTTTAAGAAATATCCAAATCTGCAGATATGACTGAACAGTACAGTATAATGGACAGAGAGGTGCAAAGATGAAGTCTCTAACCTCAGCGGGGGGGGGGGGGGGGGGGGGGGGGGTGAGACGGCTTTCCACCTTCTCTAAAAAACTTAATAATGTGTAGAAAGACTCCAGCTTCACACTCACACTCCTTCACCACAGTGTTACTAACGGACAATTTCCTGTCCTTTTTACGGCTGCAGTGACTTCTAAGAAAGTGACAAAACTTTTTTTTTTTTGGACAATGAAATGCTAATTTTTTTTTTTCTTCTTTCTCCACAGTATGAAATTATACTGAGAGTGTGCCTCATTTCAGATAATAATGTGTTTTGTCACAGTCTAACCCGTGGTGGTGTTTCTATTTCAGCCTTTCACACACAGAGAGAGAGAGAGAGAGAGAGAGAGAGAGAGAGAGAGAGAGACTACCACACACACAGAGAGAGAGAGAGAGAGAGAGAGAGACTACCCCACACACACACAGAGAGAGGGAGAGAGAGAGAGAGAGAGAGAGAGAGAGAGAGAGGTGGATTTATTACTGCTTTATGGGGAGTGGAGGGGGGTATGGGGGGGGGGGGCAAACTCAACCCCAGTTCAGTAAAATCAGTCTGTGAAGGTGATTCAAGCGTAACTCATCCGACATACTCAGAAGCACTACTTGTGTGATGCATGCATATAACTCGAATAAAATAAAATACAATGAATTTAAAAGAAAAAAAAAAAAAGAAAGATACTCAGCTTCACAGGCTTCTTCCCGTCGACGCCTGTTTTAACTTTAGCTGTGTTAATATTTTTATTGATAACGTGAATCTGATATCTGTACAGTAATTGACCAAAATGTGTTGGATGTGTCTGGTCTGTGCTTTTTTTTTTTTGTTTCTGATACTTCTGATGAAAGAATGATCGTTGTGTAAATTAGATGTGGAGCAGACATGGATCAAAATGTCACTGATTTGACTTCATTAAAAAAAAACTATTAACCCTTTATCGGGCAAATAATTATATTTGGTAACTTCTGTAAATATCCCAAAATATCCTTCCTTCCTTCCTTCCTTCCTTCCTTCTTTCCTTCCTTTCCTTCCTCCCTGCCTTCTTTCTTCCCTTCCTCTTTTCCTTTCTCCCTCCCTTGTTCCTTATTTCCTCCGTCCTTCCTTCCTTTCCTTCCTTCCATCTGTCCTTCCTCCCTCCCTCCTTCTCTCCTCCCTTCCTTCTTTCCTTCCTCCCTTCCTTTCCTTCTTTCCATCTGTCCTTCCTCCCTCCCTCCTTCTCTCCTCCCTTCCTTCTTTCCTTCCTCCATCCCCCTTTCTTCCTCCATCCCCCTTTCTTCTTCCTTCCCTTCCTTCTTTCTACCCTTCCTCAGTCCCTCCTTCTCTCTTTCTTTCCTCCCCCCTACCTTCCTTCCTTCCCTTCCTCCCTCCCTCCCTCCTTCTCTCTTTCTTTCCTCCCCCTACCTTCCTTCCTTCCTTCCCTTCCTTCCTTCCTTCCTTCCTTCCATCCTTCCTTCCTTCCTCCCTTCCTTTCAATGAGTGTCCTATAAAGGGTTAAGAATTACAACTTTTTAAGATTTTTGAGCTCCAGGAAGTAAAACAAATAAATAATAAACAGCTAAATATGATCTTGTTTAATGTAAAAAAATATATATAAAATAAGATTAAATAAAATAAAATAATATGAAAAACGTTTTGGCCCATGTCTTGTTTCAGTAGTCTGGCTCATGTCGACTCTCTTTGAAATGTTTTGAGTATTTCTTACATGTAAAATGAATGCTTCAATGAAAATGTTTGACAAAATAAAATAAAATAAAAAAAAGAAAGAAAGAAACATTACAGCCTGACTGGACTCTTATTGTGTCTATGAGGTGAGTAAAGACAGAAATAATGACGTCACAGTCTTCATGTGGTTTTTTATGAGCTGCAGCGCCATCTAGTGGACGACTCTGGTATGGCAGCAACACATCAGACTTAAAGCAGGGCTGAGTTGGGAAGGTTACTTTGGAAATGTAATAGATTACAGATTACTAGTTACTTTATTTAAAATGTAATAAGTAATGTAACTATTTCAATGACTTAATCCAAGTAATGTAACTTATTACATTTGATGACTTTTCTAATTTTCTAACCAATGTTTTCATCTGTTAGAGTAAATGTTCCCTCCATCTGTCCTTCCTTCCGTCCTTCCTTCCTTCCTTCCTTCCTTCCTTCCTTTCTTCCTTCCTTCCTTCCTAAGATCTAAGTTCAGCTGTTAGGGCAAATGTTCCCTTGATCTGTCCTTCCTTCCTTCCTTCCTATTTCCCTTCCTTTCTTTCTTCCTATTTCCCTTCCTTGCTCCCTCCCTCCCTCCCTCCCTCCTTTTCTTCCTTCCTTCCTTCTTTCCTCCCTCCCTTCCTTCCTTCCTTCCTTCCTAAGTCCAGCTGTGTTGTCATGGATAGTGACATGATTTATAAGGGAGATCATTTCTTATAAAGCAACATTTATCTCTCATTGTAAATGTACTCATTAGTTCATGTAGATATTAGAATATAAAATGAAGATATTTGATGAATAAAGTGGGTTTAATTGGTACTGTGACTCCATTTAAGCCCATGTGTGCTCCAAATAAGCCCACATCATGATTTATTTACTTAATATATAAAACAAAATATTGATTTCAAAGAATTAAAAACAACAATATATGTATTCAGTAACATGTTAAATATTAAAAAATGAGGAAAAAACCTCCTGAGAAAAATCTTAAAGGTCTGACTTCAGATGTGACCTCCTTTGTAATCATCAACATTTTTATCAGTAACTGTGATGGATTACATTTATTATGTAATTAAACTACATAACGCTGTTACACGTGACTAGTTACTCCCCAACACGGTTTACTACTAGTACTTACTTTAAAAAACAGATGAACAGCCTGAGATATCTTTAATATATGAATGTTTTAAATATGATTACAACATATATTCATTGTTTTTCAGAGTAACTTTATTCTGAAAAACCTCTGAAGCAGCATCTTACATAAAGTCAACTCCTTGCTCCTCTCAGCTTTCACGAGTGCATCAATATTAGGAGTCAAATCCTGAGCAGCTGCTGGTTTCAGTCATTGAAGTGTTTGTGTTTGAGCCCGGAGCACAGTTTTGTTTTATTGATGCTCATCAGAGAAAAAAAGCTTCTCCACAACAGATAAGTCGTCCCAAACACGCACCAAAGAGTGAGAGATTAGTCTGCTCTGTTTGTGCTTTTCAAACTGGTTTTAAGTGGTGCGTGTGTGATGTCATATCTTTCACCACATTTGAGTTTTGGATAGTTACAGGACTGGTTGCTTATGTTTCCAGGCTGCTGCCAATCAAATGCAATTTAACACCTGTTAGGTCCTGATGAAGCAGATAAACTAAATTCATGAGTGTTAAATGATGAGCTCACAAATGTTCGAGTGTCTTAAACCTGCTGTTGTCCTCAGGGGAAGGAAGGAAGGAAGGAAGGAAGGAAGGAAGAAGGGAAAGGAGTGACGAGGGAGGACGGTAGGGAAGAAGGAAGGAAGGAAGGAAAGGAGTGAGGAGGGAGGGAGGGAGGGAGTGAAGGAGAGAAGGAAGGAAGGAAGGTAGGGAGGAAGGAAGGAAGGAAGGAAGGAAGGAAGGAAAGGAGTAAGGAAGGAAGGAAAGGAGTAAGGAGGGAGGGAGGAAGGAAAGGAGGAAGGAGGGAGGGAGGAAGGAAGGAAGTAAGGAGAGATGGAAGGGAGGAAGGAAAGAAGGAAGGAAAGGAGTAAGGAGGGAGGGAGGAAGGAAAGGAGTAAGGAGGGAGGGAGGAAGGAAGGAAGTAAGGAGAGATGGAAGGGAGGAAGGAAAGAGGGAGGAAGGAAGGAAGTAAGGAGAGATGGAAGGGAGGAAGGAAAGAAGGAAGGAAGGAAGGAAGGAAGGAAGGGAGGAAGGAAGGAAGAAGTCTTTTTGTTCCTATACTTCCACCACAGCTCAACAGGAAACACAAAGAGGGAATCTGATGCTCTAAAGACTGTAAATGTGTCAGATATCACTTGATATGACTAACTCACACTGTTACCATAGTAACTATAATAACTATACTAACTCAGACTGCTGAAGCCTCATATGAGCTTTTGATATCTTCTTCCAAGCTTCATATGGTCGAGGCAGATGGCCGCCCACCTAGAGCCTGGGTCGGCTCGAGGGATCTTCCTGTTTAAGGGGGAGTGTTTCCTTGCTGCTGTGGCCAAGTGCTTGCTCATGGAGAAATGTTGAGTCTCTGTTCAATAAAGATTAAATCTGCTCTGTGTGGAAAGAGCCTTGAGATGACTTCAGTTGTGATTTGGCGCTGTATAAATTAAATTGATTTTATTTAATATGGACATTTATTTAACCTTCCTGTCGTCCTCCCGGGTCAAATTGACCCCGTCTGTTTTGACTGTTCCTTTTTTCCTCCCTTCCTTCCTTCCTTCCTTCCTTCCTCCACCCCCCTTTCTTCCTTCTTTCTGTCCTTCTTTCCTCCCCATTACCTTCCTTTTTTCCTCTGTCCTTCCTCCCTTCTTCTTTCTTCTGTCCTTCTTTCCTTCCTCCATTCCTTCCTCCCTCCCTCCCTTCCTTCTCCCTTCCTTCCTCCCTCCCTCCCTTCCTTCTCCCTTCCTTCTCCCTTCCTTCCTTCCCTTCTCCCTCCTTCTCTTTCTTTCTTTCCTTCCTCCCTTCCTCTTTTCCTTTCTCCCTCCTACCTTCCTTCTTTCTTTCCTCCCTTCTTTCCCTCCTTCCTTCCTCCCTTCCTATTAAAAGACTTTTTACATCATATTTGGGGCATATTTATTAAACTTCACCTCACAGGATCAGGAAACAGTGAAAATGAGAGAAGTCTTATATCACAGTATACAATGTTTTTAGTTGTATGACTTTGCAGCAACAGTTTGAACAAAGTCAGCTCCATATAGAGACAGTTTTCCCAGTTTGGTTTGAAAGAACTTGACCTCAACTCCATAAATCACCTTTAGACAGGGCTTAAGATTAGCTGGTAGATTTGCTTCATTTACCAACCGAAAAAAAGGCAATCTATTGAGTCTGGTAAAGTTTTAACTAGGGCTGTCAAACGATAATTTTTTTCATTGCGATTAATCGCGTTTTGAATTGCATGTTTAAAATCCTGTTATTTTACATTTGAAGGCAGTTTTAAGCCCATAATGTAAAGCATTTCTTACCAGAGTGTCTTAACTGGGAATCAATCACGGCTCTGCTGCGACTCCCACACTCCAAAATGGTCCTTTGGTGGAGCTGAGGCTGGCTTGGCTGCACCTGGGTGTTTAGCGTGGAGGTGCTAACTTAAACTCCACGTACTCCGGTGGTAGTTAAACTCCGTTTGACACAGGTTGCATTTTACTTTTGACTTGTCAACTGAAGCGTCTGGAAGTGTTTTAAAGTTAAACAAGCCGTTCAAAAGTCCAGTAGCTCTCTTACTTTCCATCAGCGCGGTAGGTTTACTGCAGGAGGCCACTTCAAAGCATAGCGCTACAGCTAGAGGAGCCGTCTACGGGGGAGTAGAAGGGACAAAAAGGCTTGCAACATCAAAATGCGATTTTAAAAAATCAACGTGTTATGGATTGCATTAATCTAATCGCAATTAACACGTTAATGCTGACAGCCCTAGTTTTAACCTATTTGACCAGTGGACCAAAGAAAAGTCACTTAATGAAACACTCTGCCTTTAAAATGAACTGGAGAACCTTTGGAGGCCTTTTTATTGGAAGCTGTTAGCAGCAGATTAATTCACTGCATCAGAATCACACCTGTCTGTCACATCTGGGTATAAGTGGAAGAGTCACACGCACACGTTTAGTCACGAACAATGATTGACACGTGTGGTTTCATCTTATTTCACCTGTTCACTTAGGCGGCAAAGAGGTTATTTTCTGTTGAGTGTCATCATCGTCATCATATAATCACAGATGTGAGCCTACGAAGTTTCTCAGCTGCCTTATATTTTTGGATAGTAGTCGCTACAGTAATGTTTGGATGTTCACATACTTTAAGACATATAAGGTACCAAAGTCAGAAATCCTTCATCCTGCCATGATGTCATCCCACTGATAGCAGTCAGGGTTGGAAATATGGCAAAAATATCACATCACTTTTTTTCAGGGAAGGATTTCAATCTAGGATCTTATCTCGATTATTTATCATGTTGGTTTTTTTATTTTACAACTTTACTGAACAGTGCTTAAGATTCAAAAAACATTATTGTCCATCGCATAGTGAAAAATAATGACATTTATCTTAGATTAAGGGGCTCACAAACAGACCACAGAAAATCTTCCATTAAAACACAAACTACTCCATAAATAAAAAGGAGGGAGGAAGAAGGAAGGAAGTATGGATGGAAAGGAGGGAGGAAGAAGGAAGGAAGGAGGAAGGAAGGATGGAAGGGAGCAAGAAGGAAGAATGGAAGGAAGAAAGAAGGAAAGGAGGAAGGAAGGATGGAAGGGAGGGAGGAAGAAGGAAGAAAGAAAGAAAGGAGGAAGAAGGAAGAATGGTGGAAGGGAGGAAGAAAGAAGGAAAGGAGGAAGGAAGGATGGAAGGAGGAAGCAAGGATGGAAGGGAGGAAGAAGGAAGTAAGTATGGATGGAAAGGAGGGAGGTAGGAGGGAGGAAGGAAAGAAGGACAGAGGAAAGAGGGAAGGAAGGAAGGGAGGAAGAATGGAAGGGAGCAAGAAAGAAGGAAAGGAGGAAGAAGGAAGGGAGGAAGAAGGAAGTATGGATGGAAAGGAGGAAAGAAGGGAGGAAGAAGGAAAGGAGGAAGCAAGAATGGAAGGGAGGAAGAAGGAAGTAAATATGGATGGAAAGGAGGGAGGTAGGAGGGAGGAAGGAAGGAAAAAAGGACAGAGGAAAGAGGGAAGGAAGGAAGGAAGGAAGGAAGGAAGGAAGGAACAGACAGACAGACAGGGTCAATTTGACCCGGGAGGACGATCTAATATCATCAGAGCTGCTCCAAATAAAACCTCTACACACACAAAGAATCACTTTAAGGTCGTTTTTAATAGTTTTGTTATTTACATAAATATGTCAGGTGGGTTTCGAGGGTGCGGAGAGTCCCAGAGTAACACAAACAGACAGATGATGAAGATGATGATGATGCTGCTGTGTGTGTTTGTAGACTAAACAGAGGGACGTCACTTCTTCTCAGGAGCCTTGTCTCCGGCCTCCAGCTTGGGCGCGGCCTCTTTGGGCTCTCGGTAGGCGGGGAACACCTCCCAGGGCGTGTTGAGGTCGAACTTCCTGAACTCCTGCGACAGCTCCACCGGCTCCGCCACCACGCGCTTCACCTCGTCATCGTAACGCACCTGCAGAGAGAAACACACACACACACACACACACACACACACACACACACACACACACACACACACACACACACACACACACACACACACACACACACACACGCTCGCTTCAGTCTGCTGCACCTCCACTCAAGTTTTAAATGAAGGGAGAAAAGGAGAGGTGTCATTTCAATTCCTTCCTTCTTCCTCCCTTTCGTCCTTCCTTTCTTCCGTCAGCCCTTTCCTCCTTCCTTCTCTCTTTCTTTCCTTCCTCCCTCTTTCCTCCCTCCCTTCTATCATTTCCTCCCTTCCTCCATTCCTTTCATCCGTCCTTTCCTTCTTTCTCTTGCTTCCTTCCTTCCTTCCTTCCTTCCGTCAGCCCTTCCTCCTTCCTTCTCTCTTTCTTTCCTTCCTTCTTCCTCCCTTCCCTCCTTCTTCCTCCCTTCCCTCCTTCCTTCCTCCTTTCCTTCCTTCTTCCTCCCTTCCTTCCTCCCTTCCCTCCTTCATTCCTTCCTCCCTTCTTTCCTCCCTTCCCTCCTTCCTTCCTTCTTCCTCCGTCCTTCCTCCCTTCCTTCCTTCCTTCTCCCTCCCTCCCTCCCTTCCTTTTTAAACTTTAGAAACATGCTGCATTTAGTGGACATTTCTTGCAGAAAATGTGCAGAGATATTAGAGCTGAGCTGGTTACCATGACGACAGTTCACACAACACTTCCTGGTTTTTAATAATTAGTCAGTAAACTCAGCATCGTCTGACACTGGCTGGAAACTCTGCACTTTTACTTACAGTTAAAACATTTCGCAGTGTGTTTCAGCTTCTGTCAAACTAACGGAGCTGCGGCGGCTTCCTGTCTAAGCTTTTCAAAATAAAACCTTTCTTATTGAGCGCTATCTCATTATTATTAAAAATCGTTTCCCCTCGATTTTATTAGTTTTGAGATCGTTAAAACATTTCGCCGTGTTTCAGCTTCTGTCAAACTAACGGAGCTGCGGCGGTTTCCTGTCTAAGCTTTTCAAAATAAAGTGCATCGTCTGACGCAGGCTGGAAACTCTGCACTTTTATTTACAGTTAAAACATTTCGCCGTGTGTTTCAGCTTCTGTCAAACTAACGGAGCTGCGGCGGTTTCCTGTCTAAGCTTTTCAAAATAAAACCTTTCTTATTGAGCGCTATCTCATTATTATTAAAAATCATTTCCCCTCCATTTTATTAGTTTTGAGATCGTTTGGCCCCTAAATTGTAATCACGATCAAATTTCGATTAATCGAGCAGCCTTACTTCAAACTCTACATTATTGTATATTTATTGTAGGAGAAGATTTTTATGCATCTTAAAAATATGCCTGACGAGGATCCAGATCTTTAATTAAATGCTTTTACTTGATATAAAATTATGTAAATGGTAGAAAAGAATGGCAGGTCCGTTAGAAAATGAAAATAAAAAGCTTTTCTTTGTCTAGACAGCCTGATAAAATTATTGTAATCCTGTGAACGTGGGGTGTTCAGGGGTGAGACAGAGGGGAAGAAGAATCTGACTGTGTTCAAATAAATAATTCATTTTATTCAATTTCATTTCAAAGTCTGCAGGACATATATTATTCTTTCTGAAGTCTTGGGCTGTCTTAAGATTTTTCAAGGTCTGCAGGAGCCTTGGATTTATAATAATAATGCAGTAAAAATAAATAAATGAAAAAAAAGAGTCCAGCAGAGTTTGAGATCCGACGCGTTTGTGCACAGCTTCCCTTCCTGTCTTGTCTCTCAGACTTCCTGCCGATACTCCCGCTGTTATATATTCAGAGTAGAAACAAACAGCTACTCATACTGTGCCGACGTGCTGCTTGGCGGGACTCACCTCCACGTATCCAGACAGAGGGAAGTCCTTCCTGAAGGGGTGACCCTCGAAGCCGTAGTCTGTCAGGATGCGTCTCAGGTCCGGGTGGTTGGCGAAGAACACGCCGTACATGTCCCAAACCTGCAGGGAAACACACACACACACACACACACACACACAGAGACACACACACAGAGACACACACACACACAAACAATACAAACATTACAGGAGCTTTAAAGGGTCGTCCGCTTTAAGAACGATAACTATAACGATGTGAGCTCGTTCCAGCTGCGTCTGCATCTAGTAGGAATAGATATTAGATGAGCTGATACTGTTGTATGTTGTAAAGAGAAAGAAGAAAAAAAGCAGAAGTTACATCCTGTCTGGGTTAGGTATCCTTCTGATTGTGTAATATATTGTGTTGTGTCTTCTATTTGTATGTTTTCTATTTATTTTTTTACTAATTTATTTATTTACTTATTTATTTATTTATTTACTTATTTACATTTATTTTATTTATTTATTTATTTTTTATTTACTTATTTACTATTTTTTTAACTTTTATTTTATTTATTTATTTACTTTTTTATTTTTTTATTTACTTATTTTTATTTACTTATTTATCTTTTTATTTACTTTCTTATTTTCTTATTTTTTTTATTTTTTTTTTATTAGGGACTACTACAAATTAGCAGCTTTCCTATAATCCGGCATGTTAAATATCGATGTTCGTTAATGTGCATTGTCCTTATCCAAAAATAAAGCATTATTATCATTATCATTATTATTATTATTATTAATATTAATATTAAGTGTTCACAGGTAGTCGCTCATTCAGTGTGTTGATCAGAAGTATTTCAGACACTAGTAGCATTTATATTTTCTTTCTCTTAATCTATCAACATCATCTCTGGTATATTACCAATCAGTACTTTTATTTTTTTTTACTATTATTGTTCCTACTGTTTTTCTGATCCCAAAGATATCACTGATGATTTCACTTGCTGTGGAGAATCTAAAACCATGACTGTGCCGAGTGTCCAGACTGTGACTGTGACTGTGACTCACCTCCCTCTCGTACCAGTTGGCGGCCTTATGGACGGGAACCGCAGAGTCCACCGGTGTCAGCTCGTCTGTGTACGTCTTCACACGGATACGAGAGTTGTAGCGCAGCGACATCAGGTTGTACACGATCTGTGAAGCAGCACAGCACACACACACACACACAGATACAGAGACACACAGACACAGATACAGAGACACACACACACACACACACACACACACACACACACACACACACACACACACACACACACACACACACAGTAAAAATCACACTATGAATTATTAATTATGACAGCCTGTGCACAGTAAATGGTAATTTTAAGCATAAAACAAGCCGTTTAAGAGGAGAGTGTGATGCTTTCCTGTCCAAGTCTCGCTGTGAACACATTCAAAAACCTCTTTTTGATCACAATGTTGCATTTCCATCACATCTGAACAACCCTTGTCCCACATGTGGAAACAATAAAACGGATTAATCTAGTTACTCTTTGTCTTTCAAATGTGAATAGTTTTAAATCCAGGTTAAAAACATCTTTCTCTTTTCATGTGCTTATGATTGAGCTCTTATAAAGCACTTTAAATTTCCATCTTTCATTTGCACTCTATGTTCACCACCCCACCCACTCCATAAAGACATCTACAACCCACCCACTGCTCGACTTCCATCCAGGCGGCCAATTTGGAAGAACACCCCACCAGCTGACTTCACCATCCAATCAGCTTGGAGAAATGAATGGGAGTCCAAGGAGGTCCTTCTGGTGTCAGACCCCAACGAACAGGTTCCTGGCACCAACCTCCCAAGGAGACAGTGGTCTACGCTAAATTGTTTCAGGACTGGACATGGCCCCTGCTTGGCCAGCCTTCACAAATAGGGCAGTAGACCAAAGCCCACTGTGTGCTTGTGGAGAGGAGCAGACTATGGAGCACATCAGCGAGATTCTGTGATCACGGAAATCATAAGGCCCTAACTATGTCCTGGTTCCTCTGCTGAGAAAACACTGGTTTAGTTCCTCAAAAGCTTTTCAGTCCAGTGGAAACACCCTGCAGCCCAAACCCCGCCCCCCCCCCCCCCCCCCAACATCGTCTCCGTCACTTTCATACAAGCATTTTTTTTAGCAAACACTTCGTACCTCGAAGCGGTTCTGTCGTGTTGGGAAGTCGACAGCAGTCAGGTCGATCATGTTCCTGTACTGGGCGTTGGTGTGATCCCTCAGGAACGTCAGCACGGGGATGACGCCATCGGGAGCGATCATCAACTCCAGCTCATTGTAACAGGTCACCTATACACACACACACACACACACACACACACACACACAGACACACACACACACCTGTCACTTTTCGGGGTATCTACATTGACTTACATTCATTTTCTGGAGACTTATTTTAACCTCTGACCCCAAAAATCAGCGTTTACCAATAAACAGCTGTTAAATCTTGTTTGTGGCATTTATGAAGTTCTTTTATGTCATTTTAAGAGAGTAACTCGGGGTGACGATGAGCTGTGCATGAACTGACCTCGACCTGCTGGATGTATTTGGGCATCATCTCAGCCACGTACTCGCCGAACGCCGTCAGCTGGTTGTGAGTGACGGCATCCTTGGGCCTCACGGTGGCTGCAGGAAGGACAAGAGAAGAGAAGAAGAGTTTTTAAAAAAAGTTACCAAAACAAAATTGATGATGAATCTTAAATAGATTTTTTTATTGTTTTGGAACATTTCAATGTTTTTCTTTTTCTTACTGTAGAGTATTAGTTTGTAACTTTTTTCTTTATATTTGGTTTGTTTTGCCTTTTTTTACTTTACAGACCCTTATTTTATTTACTGCTATTGGGGATCCTAATAAAGAATAATAAAATAATAATCTCTGAACTGACTTTTTTTCCATTGATAAAACAGGTTAGGAACATTTAGCCGATTTAACCCTCCTGTCGTCCTTCCTTCTTCCCTCCTCCCCTCTTTCTATGCTCCCTCCTCCTTCCAACCTACCTTCCTCCCTCCCTCCCCTTAAATAGGAGACGAGACAGCTGGCCTATTTAACTGCTGATCGATCAATAAGCATCGGCCTGTCTGTACTCACGGCTGGTTTCTGTGGTCGAGCTCTGCAGGCGGCTGTGCTGCTGGAGGAGACATGAAGTCCTCGCAACTGGAAAAAGACGAAAAGAGGCTCAAATAAATCTGAATATACAACTTTACAGATTACCAGCAGTGGAAGAAGTACTCAGATCCTTTATTTAAGTAAAAACACCAATACATTAATATAAAATACAGTAAAAGTACTGCAGTATTATGAGTGATGTAGTATGCAGTATTACAGTAAAAGTACTGCAGTATTATGAGTGATGTAGTATGCAGTATTACAATAAAAGTAGTGATATATTATTATATATGATGATTAATGGGAGAGGAAAAAACTTCTGATACACAAATGTGTTTTTAGTTTTTGGACTTTTTCTCTAATCTTTGATTGTTGCTGAAATATTGGATCATTTGAACATTTATTTATTTTAAATGAAACCATGTGAGAAGTTTAGAGGGAAAAAATCACTATTTGGTGGAGCTGTTAACAACTCAGACACCTGAAATGTGAGCCTGACTACACACTGCTTTTTGTTTATTTAACAATGTGTTGTATTTTAAAAGCTTGTTATATTTTCCATTGTGTCAAATCTGCATATTAAAAGTAACTAAAGCTGTCAAATAAATGTAGTGGATTAGAAAGTATAATATTTCCCTCTGAGGTGTAGAAAGTACCATCACATAGAAATACTCAAAAGTAAAGTACAAGTATGTTAAAACTGAGTAAATGTAAGTTATTAGGTTGTTTTCCACCACTGTTGATTATTGAATAACAGGTTATATACACAGAGCTGCAGAGGAGCTGACACAATATTTCAATAGTCGATGCTAATAGACATTTAATCCTACATGCACTCTGAACACCTCTACATGATGCATATAAACAAATTAAAGCCTGAAAGTATAAATAAACAAACAAACAAACAGCTTGTCACTCTCTGCTGTCTGCCTTTTAAGCTCCTTGCATGCTAACCATTAGCTTAGCTTAGCTCGAAGGTCAACCTGATTAAACCTCACCGTGTCTCATTCAGTGGAATATAAACACCCACCTCACATACCGGACCACTGCTGCAAACAGTCTGTACAAGAACTAAAAAGTGGTTTCTAGTTTCTACTTACTGTTGAAGCTCTTTCCGAGACCTCCACGGACAAATCGCACCAACGACGCCGCCATGATTGCTCTCTTCTTCGGGTGATTCTATTCGGTAGGAGATGAAGCTGCTGGAGGTCTGTCGCCCCCTATAGGCCGGGAGAGGAGTGCGATGGAGGTCAAAATCCTCCTTTTCTTGTAGTGTGTGTCACTGTCACATGGTAGCAATAGTTGTTTCTGATTCAGCTTTATTATAAAAATGTAAAGCAACCTTTTTTTTTATTGTCCAGTAGTGTCACTTCAGTCATTATCAGTGTGGATGCCAACAAGAATATGTACAGTCCAGTCAAAATGTGCATTTGGTTAATTGTGCTCAATCAAACATCATAATCATTTATTTAAAAATAATAATAAATGCACACACACACACACACACACACACACACACACACACACACACACACACACCTAGTCTGCCCATTTCTAACTTCTAAGCTGGACATTATTCATTATTATCAGGCTGTACTAACAATTTGCCAAAGCTAAGAAAGGATTCACTTATCTCCCAGCTGAAGGTTGTGTACTACATGGCAAAAAAACAGCATCAGTTTACTGAGTTAACAGATTTATTGAGATCATTAAAAGCCCCTACAGGTTTCTACAGTTTCTACAGGCACAGTGAAGTGGTGACCCCCATGATGCACTGAGCTCCTCTCTCCTCCTCCCTCTCTCTCTCTATCCATCCATCTATATCCATTAACATTCATGTTCTATTAATGCATTCAATAACCTAAACTTCTTCCCCGGAGTTGTCTGTGCTTTCTGGTCTCACAGGTAATCTGGGCCTGTAGACGTCTGGATGACAGATTCCAGTCCCGGACCTTCTAGCTTCATTGTTGATTTTCATTGTGCTTCTCTCCTCTATCCTTCTCTCTTTCTCTCCTCTCCTTCCTCTCTCTCCTCTATCCTTCCTTTCTCTCCTCTCCTTCCTCTCTCTCCTCTCCTCTCCTCTCTCTCCTCTATCCTTCCTTTCTCTCCTCTATCCTTCCTTTCTCTCCTCTCCTTCCTCTCTCTCCTCTATCCTTCCTTTCTCTCCTCTCCTTCCTCTCTCTCCTCTATCCTTCCTTTCTCTCCTCTATCCTTCCTTTCTCTCCTCTCCTTCCTCTCTCTCCTCTATCCTTCCTTTCTCTCCTCTCCTTCCTTTCTCTCCTCTCCTTCCTTTCTCTCCTCTATCCTTCCTTTCTCTCCTCTCCTTCCTCTCTCTCCTCTATCCTTCCTTTCTCTCCTCTCCTTCCTCTCTCTCCTCTATCCTTCCTTTCTCTCCTCTCCTTCCTCTCTCCCCTCTATCCTTCCTTTCTCTCCTCTCCTTCCTCTCTCTCCTCTATCCTTCCTTTCTCTCCTCTCCTTCCTCTCTCTCCTCTCCTTCCTTTCTCTCCTCTCCTTCCTCTCTCTCCTCTATCCTTCCTTTCTCTCCTCTCCTTCCTCTCTCTCCTCTATCCTTCCTTTCTCTCCTCTCCTTCATCTCTCTCCTCTATCCTTCCTTTCTCTCCTCTCCTTCCTCTCTCTCCTCTCCTTCCTTTCTCTCCTCTCCTTCCTCTCTCTCCTCTATCCTTCCTTTCTCTCCTCTCCTTCCTCTCTCTCCTCTATCCTTCCTTTCTCTCCTCTCCTTCATCTCTCTCCTCTATCCTTCCTTTCTCTCCTCTCCTTCCTCTCTCTCCTCTCCTTCCTTTCTCTCCTCTCCTTCCTCTCTCTCCTCTATCCTTCCTTTCTCTCCTCTCCTTCCTCTCTCTCCTCTATCCTTCCTTTCTCTCCTCTCCTTCCTTTCTCTCCTCTATCCTTCCTCTCTCTCCTCTCCTTCCTCTCTCTCCTCTATCCTTCCTTTCTCCCCTCTCAACCCCAACCGGTCGAGGCAGATGTTCTCCCACTCTGAGTCTGGTTCTGAGGTTACTTCCTGTTAAAAGGGAGTTTTGTCTTGCCACTGTTGCTCATGTGGGAATGTTGGGTCTCTTTAAAGTTAAAACCTGAAGAGTTCGGTTTAGAACCTGCTCTATGTGTAAAGTGCCTTGAGATAACTTTGTTGTGATTTGGCGCTATACAAATAAAGATTGATTGATTGATTGATACACAGGCACAGTGAAGTGTTGAATGATATGGAAAAAACAGTGATTCAGGAACTGCATGACAAAATCGGGAGAAGTGAAAAGATATTTCAAAAGATATTTAAAATGTAATGGTTATGAATGAAAGGTACAAACTGGGATTACTGTAAGTCTCAGTGAGTCAGTCAGTTCTATATGTAAGGAATAAGTAACACACACAGGGATCAGTTGTTGAGCCATTGATTGATTGATTTATTTACAAGTTGATTATATACGATCTATTTGTCATATAAAAATAATTAATCTCAAAGTTATAAAAAATAAATACTATACTATTAATAAATAAATAAATAAAAAAATAAAAAAATAAATAAATATATATTAGCGGCTCACTTTGCTTTAAAAATAAAAATAAAAAAAATTCTAAAATCAGATTCAGGGTCAATTTAGCATCTCCAATCAAGCATGTTTTGGGGGACAGTGGGAGGAAACCAGACTACCTGGAGGAAACCCACGCAGACACGGGGAGAACATGCAAACTCCACACAGAGAGGAGCTCTCTGTGAGGTCTCAGTGCTAACCACCGAGCCTCCGTGCTGCCCGCTGCCCGCCATTCAGCCCTCCTCCTCATCCACTCTGATGCAGCAGCAGAACGTCCTCCTCATCCAGGAACAGAAGCGCTTAAAGCCCTTCTTCTCCTTGTTCTGCTGGAGCTCTTTGTCATCGGAAAATCAAAAGCAAGTTAAATACTTCACTTGTTCTCACCGCAATGAATAAACAATGAAAAAGGTCTCATTTCATTTCAGACACAGTTGGAGGTGACCATTTCTTACCAGATGTGGTGTCATTGTCCTCCTGGGACATGCTACAGGGAAGCAGAGGGAGAGAGAGCTGACGTTGTCTCCTGGAGGACGGACAAAAACACACACAGTTAAAATATTATTGCTGATGTATCATGATGTACGTAAGGCTTTTCTAATCTGCTGTAATTGTGTCCTAATTTCTCCATCTGTCTCCTCTGATGAGGAAATCATCTTACCAAGTCTCCCTCTGTTGTCCGCTGTCCTCCTTCCAGCGCAGGCAGTATTTAGATGGTGCAGACTGAACATGTCTGTCTTCATCAGCCTGGCTGGTGCTGGGCTTAAGGAGTTCATAGCTGCCAAAAGAAAAGTCACATGGTTATATTCAGAAGTCATTTGTGTCAGATTTTGTTAATGATAATAATCCAGGACATGTCGATTTTTCAAAACCTACCATTCATGAAAGAACAGGCTGGTCCATGAGTCACTGTCTTCAATGCTCTCTAGATCGCAGGTCGCTATTTCACTGATCTCAGTGAGCTCTGATTCAGTGTCGCTAATGCTCTCTAGGTCGCTAGTGTCTATTTCACTTATGTCAGTGAGCTCTGATTCACTGTCTTCCATGCTCTCTGGTTCAAGTGACTCTAGCTCAGTTACCTGACTGGTCCCTGCCTCTGTTTCTTTGAGGGTCTCCAGTTCAGGTTCCTGGCAGGTACCTGGTTCACTGCTACTGTTCAAACTTTCACAGCTTCCAAAAGAAAAGTCACACTGTTATATTCAGAAGTAATGATCACCAACTGAAAGTGAATAAATAACCTCAACCTTAAAGCCTTAAATTTTACCAACAGCAAAAGTGTGAAGAATATATTAAACAGTGTGGGTTTATAACATTAGCATATCTGGCTAACAAGCTAATTTGATAATTCAGATAGGCAGTCCAAACATTTAATATGGTCAGAACTTAATCTGAGATAACTTTGATTTGATCCTACAAACATGTTAATTGTTCTTTTTGTCAATATAATGTGATAAATTAGCTTTCCATTTGTCTATATTGTCTGATAGTTTGTTTGCAAAGCAGTAATATAAAGATAAAAATACTTACCATGAGGTATAGTGTTGGTCGTTCCATGTAATGAAAGGATGAGCGAGGACTTGATCTGGTGTTAGCCTCACATCTGCATCCAGCTGAAGCATTCCCTTCAGCAGGTCGATGCACATCCTCTTCTCTTGGACGTCCACCTCTCTCATGTCCACCAGGTCCAACTAATGTAGGAAACAAAGAGACAATTCAACAGCAGTCAAGTCAAGCTTTGTGATCAATCAAATCATGTGATCTTCAGCAGCTACAGTATCATCTACTTAAACACTTACATTTTCTACTTCATCCAGGCTGTGATAGTGGTATAACTTGCGGCCATAGGAAAGTACATTATTGTCCCAGAACTCCTCACGTGTCTGAAAGAAGGTGAAGTAGGTTTTTAGATACTCAGAAACAATAAACATACAATCTTAAATAAAGAAAAGAATGATAAGGATGAGATGACTTTGTGTTCTTGTGATACTTTGTTGCTGAATGTGTGAAAACATTTTGTATTCATACATTCAAATGTCTAATTTTATTCCATACCTTCAGCCTCCACTGTCCAGCAGGGTCTTGAACAAAATATTCTTTACTGTACATCCCGGCACACAGAAGGTGGTCTGGAGGAACCCCAAACAGATCCACCATGCAGTCCACCTGGAGACCAAACACAGCATTACATCTAGATATGCAGCAGGATGCAGTCATAATAACATCCACTATGAACTAGTGAAGTGCACTTCGAGGTGCAAATGACTTTACAACTGTCAGAGATGCTGCCAGAACCCAAATATTCTGCTTCATGCAATATAGGATAATGTAAAAGTAGATCTTATATGAAGAATGTAAAAAAGAAAGCAGTAAACTCAGACTTACTGTGTCATAATCAAAAAAGCCTGGGAAGAGGGATTCACCGAGGGCTATGTACCCCATCACCACACCCAGAGACCACATGTCGATGGCCTCTGAAAATGGGAGTCCCAACATCACTTCTGGAGCTCTGAAAATGAAACAAATGTATATAATACAGAATGAGGAACTTTTAGCAGATGGCAGAAATATCCTAAAAGTAGTAGAACAATGATTGATGATGAATGATGCTCACCGATAGTGTGCTGGTTGGTGAATATCACCCTGCTCTGCTGTACGACTGTGAAAAGCGACTCCAAAATCAATCAGCTTCACAGTGAGGGGCTGCACGTTCAGCATAATGGTGTCGAGCTTTAAGTCTGAGTGGATCACGTTGATATCCTTCAGCGCTTTCAATCCACTGGCAGACTGTAAGGACAAAGATCAGAGATTAAATTCACAGAATGCATCAACACTGACAGAGTTGTGTGTTATTGGATGGTACTCTATCCATACCTGTTCAATTATAGCTCGAACTTCATCAAAACACAGAGGGGTGAAGTTCCTCTGGTCCATTAGAAAGTCCCTTAGTGTCATCTCCATCATTTCAAACACCAGAGCAAGCTTCTTGTCTCCGAGTTTGAAAGAGTCGATGAATCGGACGATGTTGTCGTTGTCCAGATTCATCTCCTTGAAATAGTTGAGGACAGTCAACTGTAGATAAATGAGAACATGACAAGTTTAATGCTTGCTCACACACAACATCATCTCTGAACACTGATTAACTTAATAAAGTAACATACTTCATCGTCCAGTTCGCTGCTATTTTGAGGGATCTTCACAGCGACCGTCTCCTTGGTGTCCACTTTGGTGCATTTAAGCACTTCTCCAAAGACTCCCTTTCCCAGAACGGTCACCAGCTCATAGTTTTTGGGGAGCTGGCTCTCGCTGGAGGGGAGCTTGTTCTTCTTCTTGAAGATTCTCTTAAACATGGCTAAAAACAAAATGTAATGAACATTATCATCTAATAATAAACATCTCAGTGTTAAACTAAACTGATCCAAACTAGCTGCTGCAACTTTAAATTCAAAATCACACTAAATTTTTATTTGACACACAAATGAAGAGACAGCAGTAAAACTGAGTATTAAACTACACTTTGTACTGATTGATTGAAAGGAACGATTGCGTACCTGTATCTCAGATGATTCTCAATCAGTTGAGTTGCTAGGATACTTTGATAGGTAGGCTTTATCTGCGTCCACTCTGGTTGGTACGTCGATAAGTCAGTTTTACCTGTGTCCACTCTGGTTGGTCTACAGTTAAATGTCAGGAGGGCTCAGAAAATGGAACATGAGATCTTGACTCTCCTTATGATGTCATCGTCTACAGTCGTGTCATAAAGCAGAGTTCCAAAATATGCAAATGAGGAACTTCGGAACTAAAGGAGCTAAAAACAAATAAAAACAAAAAAGCTGAGCACAAAAACACAGTCACATCATTTATTGTACATTTCTAACTATGAACTCTTGGTTTCGGTTTTAGACCCGTCACAGACGTTGGAGGATGAAATGCTTCAGTTGATGTGAAATCATGATAAACCTCCAAATTTGACCAAACTGCTGTCTGCTTTTATTAAACTTAATCTGCTTTTATTAAACTTAATCTTTTCTTTTACTTTTCTTTTGTCTTTTTAATCTATTTTAACCGTTTTTACTCTAACTTTTAATAAACCCTTTCTCTTTTCTCTCTTATCTCACTAATTTATTTACTTTTTTTATTTAAATAGTTTTTCATTTTTATCATTCTTATTTTCTCTTGTGTGCATTGGTCTCAGTTTTTGTCTTTTAATTTGTTCTGTCTTATTATCAGCTTGTCAATCAACTAATTGTAAAGTACTTTGAACTACATTAGCCTGTATGAAAGCTGCTATATAAATAAAATGTTATTGATTCCTCAAATTTGTGTGAAACTACTACTAAGTGAAAGCAGAACAAAGTAAAAAAAAAACAGTTTGAAAGACAGAGTGGAGTTGAACACAGACTGTAAATATGTTTAATAATTAGAATAAAAACTGTCTTATATTACAGTGCAGCAGTGTTTTTATAGAGGATATATATATATATATATATATATATATATAATCTGACGTTGCACCAAATAGTTATGCTGTGTTTTATGTAAAGATTGAACTCATGTAAAGTGTCAGATCTGATGAACCCAACAAGTAGCTGAATAGTCTGCTTGTTTAACAATAACAGTGAACATCCTGAAGCCTCATATGAACTTTACATCTACTTTTAAATGACTGAGGCATAGACATATATATACGTACACACCGCATTGACTGTGGAGAGGCGCGTGCCTAAAGCGCCGCCATCTTGGTACAGGGCTAGCAGAGGCAGTAGTGCATGTATATCTATGGAGGTAAGAGCTACTCCACAGTTTCTAAGTTGAATTATTCACTGAAATCTCGACTAATTTCCAAACGGTTTGATTTGTTAAACACGTCTATCTATCTATCTATCTATCTATCTATCTATCTATCTGTCTATCTATCTATCTATCTGTCTATCTATCTATCTGTCTATCTATCTATCTATCTATCTATCTGTCTATCTATCTATCTATCTATCTGTCTATCTATCTATCTATCTGTCTATCTGTCTGAAATTCGTAAGAAACAACCCGTGTGAATATATGTTTCAGCAGAACTGAAATCAGCTCCAACTGTGAATATTTTTAAATCCAGGTTAAAAACACTTCTCTTCTCCTGTGCTTATGATTGAGCTCTTTTAAAGCACTTTACATTTTAATCTTTCATTTGCACTCTATGTCCTTTTAATGACTTTAAATCTAATTTATTATTTTATGCTGCAATCTTATATTTAATGCTCTATTCTAGTATTTTATTTCTCTCTTTCTATTTTTCTGTACTTTGTTTTTATTATTAGTGGGGGGGGGGGGGGGTAAAATGTAAAACTCAATTTAGTTTGAGGGACAAGAATATGTACAGTCCAGTCAAAATGTGCATTTGGTTAATTGTTCTCAATCAAACATCATAATCATTTATTTAAAAATAATAATAAATGCACACACACACACACACCTAGTCAACGCATTGGTTTCTTCTAGGCTGGACATTATTCATTATTATCAGGCTGTACTAACAATTTGCCAAAGCTAAGAAAGGACTCACTTATCTCCCAGCTGAAGGTTGTGTACTACATGGCAAAAAACAGCATCAGTTTACTGAGTTAACAGATTTATTGAGATCATTAAAAGCCCCTGATTTTGAAAACGAGGCGAGTTTACACTCTCTCTCTCTCTCTCTCTATCCATCCATCTATATCCATTAACATTCATGTTCTATTAATGCATTAACCTCTTAACGCACGCTGTTCCGTTTACGGGACAGGACGGATGTTAGGAGGTAGCCACACGGTCTTCTGGATGTTTTAAACACCAACCCTTAAACATATATATTCATGCCGTACATTGTTGGAAAGCTTAAATTATCCTGATTCATTCAAGACCACACACGACTTATATGGTTGCTCACAGCCGTAATAGTATTAGCGATTAGCTCGGCTAGCCACTCAGCTAAGTGAGAAAAGCTATAATGCTACATACCTTCAAAGTCTTCCCTTTATCCACAACGATCATCTTATGACTCAGGACTTTCTGTACAGCTCGCCAAGTATCCATTCTTGTGAAATATGAAATCCGTTTCCGTAAAACCGAAATACTTTCCTCAATATGTCCATGTATTTAGTCCAACACGTAACGTAATAACACAAATAACAAACCATATACGGTCCGTTTACGTCATTTCCTGACCTGCACGTCCTGCTCAGAGTACACGTGACTAGATGTTTTCAACCGTGAGCCTCTTCTGCTTCTGACGACACCACACACAAGCCAATCGGTGTTTAGGATTAGGCAGTACACGTATCCAAAGCATACAGTCTATGGCTGTGTCTCAATTTGGACCCAACTGCGAGGCTGCATCCTCGAAGGACGCGGCCTTTGCGGCCTTCGAAGGATGCATCCTTGAGGAACCTCCGAAGGACGCATCAACCGTTGTGAAATGAGACGGTCTAGCCTTCGAGGCATTTCCTGGTTGCGTCACCAGCTGTTCCCGCCCATAAGACGAGAAAGACGTCTCGACCGAAAAGACGGAGAAAAAGCTGACAAAATTATAAGAGAGAAGAAAGGAGAAGAATAAAGGAAAGGAGAAGAAAGAAGGAAAACACACAAGAAAGAAAGAAAGAAGGAAAACACACAAGAGAAAGAATAATAAAATAATAATAATCTCTAAATAGTTATTTCTGATGTAATTTTTGTAAATAGTGAAATGTTTCATCACTTGATAATAAAAGAAAATATTTAATCCCTTGTTCTTCCTGAACAGTAGCACTTTATGCAACCCTGTTATAAATTGTACTGAAGTTGTAAATACTAAATGGAATAGACGTGTAACAATGAACAATATTTTTTATTTAATAACAACATAAAACATCAAAATCTTCACAATCAAATAAAAAAATAAAGAAAAATCATAAATAAACACAGTTCATAAATAAAATCAAATTAAACACATCTATATAGATGTATATTTATTTTTCTATTACTTTTCCAGGAGAGAGAAGAGCCTCTTCATCCTGTCTTTCCCCTCCTGCTCCCTCCTCTCCTCTGCCTCATTTTGCCTTCTCATGTCCTCCTTTATGAGGTCAAGGAGGTCATCCTCCCTCCTCCTCTTCCTCCTGGGCCCTGGCTGGTCCTCCTCCTCCTCCTCCTCCTCCTCTTCACTCTCCTGCTCACCCACTGCGGCACTTGGCCCTGGTGTGTCCTCACGGATGGAGGCAATGAGGACAGGGGGGGCAATAGATGGCCTCTGCCCCAGTACCTCATCCATGAGGACAAACCACGGCCAAGTGCCAGCAGTGGACTTGCCGCTGGCCCCCTCCCCTGTCCCTGGATATTTGCAATCCTAAGGCAGTGGAAATCAATCATGTCAGCAATTTTCAGCAAAAGTATTTAGTAACAGTAAAACTAATCCAAACCTGTAGGCTACTTTATATATTTTTTTTTAAATTGTCCCATTTTTTTTTGGCCTGGTAGGGCTGGACCTTCCCCTCCAGCCCAGTCTTTCCCAGTATTGCTCTAAACACAGAGGGAAGCAAGAGAAAAGGTAAACACAAGATCACATCAACACAGGGATGCAAAGATGTACAAAAATGGACATCAGCCTTGCCTCCATCCCGCCGTGGCGGAGTTTTTGCCCCCCGTGAATAGATGGTCATTTTCCCCTCTTTGTTTAATCAGGAGCTCGGTTTGCTCCTTGCTCCCTAAAACAAAAATAAAACAAAATGTAATGTAAAACATGTTTTTTCTTTACTATGTCAACAGACAAAAGGGTTCTAATATAGCAAAAAATTATCATAATAATGATAATAATGAAGTATAACATATAATAGTGATAATCCCAAACGTAGCTCTTTATTAAAATCTAAATTTGTTCATCTTAGTCCATTTATATATATATGTATGTATATATATATATATATATATATATATATATATATATATAAATAAAGATATAAGTCAAGTAATAAAATATAAGTAATTAGTAAAAGTATAAAAGTATTAGTAGTAATAAGTACAAATAATTAAATAAAACAAACCAATACTTACACTTGAATGAAAAGTCTTCACCTGTTGGTGTCGCCATTGTTGTGTTTTCGCGGCACTGAACAGCGCCGCGCAAAGGATCTTGGGATTTGGGAGGCCGCGAAGGATAGTAGCGATGCATCCTCGAAAAAGAGGGAAAAGAAGGCCGCATTTCAAGGCTGCATTTGAAGGACTCTTCGAATTGGGACAGCCTTCGCGCGGCGTTGTGACGTAATCGGCCTCGAAATGCGCACTTCGAGGATGCAGCCTCGCAATTTGGACCAAATTGGGACACAGCCTATGATCCAAAGCGATCCAAAGCCAATGAGGACACGTGACCGACGACAATGACGACATGGCTTTGATTGACAGCTGTTCCAGCCTATGGAAATATTCGGTGAAATGAAGTAGATAACCTTTTAGCCAATAGTCAGAGGTTTCCAACGGTGTATGACACTAAGCTATTAGTTTGGCTGTCCATAAACAAACTCCAAGCGTAACCGGCGTGCGCCCTGTGCGTAAAAGAGTTGAACCATATATCATTACGCACACGGCATTTTGGTACACGGTTGGTTCTTCTTCGACTTGACATACTGTATGACTTATACCAAAATAAACAAACAGACAGACAGACAGACAGACAGACAGACAGACAGATAGATAGATAGATAGATAGATAGATAGTTAGTTAGTCAGATAGTTAGTCAGTCAGTCAGTCAGATACATAGTTAGATGGATAGATAAATAGATAGATAGATAGATAGATAGATAGTTAGTTAGTCAGATAGTTAGTCAGTCAGTCAGTCAGATACATAGTTAGATGGATAGATAAATAGATAGATAGATAGATATGGCCAAACAAAAAAAAGGTTATAGATAATAATATAATATTTCACGAGCAAGGAACACATCACCAACGAGATACGTTTTAACAGATTTATTGACAGAATTTGAATGAATTGTGTATTCTTGATGTGGAACGATTCTTGATGCGGTGATTCTTGATGTGGTGTGGGGAGGTCGGACGAAGGATCCGCCGCTGCGCCCGGGCAGTGACGAACCCCCAGGAACCTATAAGAGAGGAGAGAAGAACAGAAGAGAGGGCGGGGGGGGGGGGGACTCGAAAGCGAGAGTGAACGAGGGGGACGCTGTTAGGTCTGTTTATATAGGAGCCGGAAGGGGTGTAATTGGTGTGTGTTCCCGCTCCTGAAACTGCGCTTATCAAGCTTCGATTCACGAGCAAGGAACACATCACCAACGAGATACGTTTTAACAGATTTATTGACAGAATTTGAATGAATTGTGTATTCTTGATGCGGAACGATTCTTGATGCGGTGATTCTTGATGCGGTGTGGGGAGGTCGGACGAAGGATCCGCCGCTGCGCCCGGGCAGTGACGAACCCCCAAAAACCTCCAATTATTTGAGACGTGCTCGTGCGGATCTTTGATCGTTGAGTCTGAGCAGATATAGCTGTGATACGTTAATGAGCGTGAATAGTGAGAGTCCAAGATACAAGCAAGACGGCACGGGTCGAAGTGTGATGGTGACACAGTGAATTCTGAGCATCCAAGGAAACTGAAGATGCTATATGGAATATGGAATATGAACCTCGCTTTGAGGGTCAGGGCGATGTGAGGAGTTTGGTATCCTCAGCGAATGGTGTGTAAGCAAGTGGACAGCAGATCGGCGGTAAGAGAAAGCCGTTTGGCTGGTTCTTGGCTGACGAGACCAGCGAGAAGTGACTTACTTGGGGATGGTTTATGGCTGGGCTGGGATTACCTGTGATTAGTTTGGAGAAAAACTAGTACCGCTGAAGTAGGATTTGATAGTAGGTGTTTTATGTTCATGGCAGAATGAGCATAGCAGATGACGGTGGTGAGATAGAACGAGGGGAAATGATGTTGTGTCGGTCATGAAAGTGTTGGAACTTATTCCAAGCTGTGCAGTAGGAGGAGAGTGTAGAAGATAAGCTGTTAATATTGTAGTTTGGAATTCGAAGATCAGGAGTATTAAAGATGGATTTACAGATTGAAGTCAGTGCAGAATATGGAGGAACTGGAGTCGGCAGCGGTTTGGCGTGCAGAGCCAGTTTCTGAACTTCTGGAACATAAAATGAGAGAGAGTCAGCGATGGTATTATGGTGGCCTGGGACGTAGGCGGCGCGGAGGATATTGGTTAGTGATGGAGTGCCACGTGAGCGACGCATGAATGGCGTGATTGAAAAGGAGTTGGAGCGACCTTGGTTAATGATTTCAACGACTGAGATTATCATAGTGTATAAGAATGGATTAACTAGACTATTCGTGTCCCCATAGAACAGCGGTGGCTACTACGGGGGTAGATTTCGAAGAGGCGGAGGAAGCGACCTGGCAATTGTCCATGAGTTCTCAGGGCCATTCTGATGCTAACCATCTACCGTTGTAGAAACCCCCAAAATCAGCAGAAGGAACGGCATCAGTGTAGCTGGATGTCAAGGGAGTTAGTCAGCTGATCATCATAAAAGAAGGAGATACCGTTCCGGCTAGAGAGGAGATGGAACCACAAGCGAAGCTCGGCGAGACAGGATTGGTTCCGTGACAAGGAAGACAGAAGCGACAGGACGATACGATAGCGCGTCGATAATGAAATAGTTATGGTGGTGAAATAGGACGACATATATGTTACTTTGAACGTGTGACAGGGGCATTGATAATGAAATGGTAGAACTGATGAGATAGGACGAAGTGTAGGTTACGTTAAACATATGAAAGGGGCGTTGATAATGAAATGGTCGAAGTGACGAGAGAGAACGACAGGTAGTTTACGTTAAACGTGTGAGAGGGGGTGGTCTCAGCTGGCCATTTGGCGGAGAACGATGCATCGTTCTGTCTGATGAAGTTGCGGGAGTAGCACTTGGGGGCAATGGCATCCCGGTGTCACTGCCCGGGAGGAATGAGCTGCAGGGATCAGTGTAGTCAAATATGGGTTATCCTGGTACCTTGATGATGAGACAGCGGGGCGCTGGAAGCCCGGGGGCAGATGTTTGGGTTGGAGCAGAGTGCTGGCAGCTCTCGGTGCCAGGAGCCTTGACTAGAGCAGGCTTCTGTGGCAACTAGAGCAGGATGTCCACGATAAAAGCTGCCTGCTGTCGAACTAGGCGAGCCAAGGTTGGGTTGAGTAAACGGCGGGGTCACTGACATCAAACATCCTGGCCGAATTGAAGTGGTGCAGATGTAGTGAAAAACAGCAGGGGTCATTGGCATCCTGGTGCTGATGTTCTGGCCTAAGCCGAGTGCTGTGATTGGAATGAAGGGACGGCAAGGGTTGTAGGCATCCCGGTGCCCGATGTTCCCGTTGGAACGAAGTGCTGTGGTTGGACAAATAATCAATCAATCAATCTTTATTTGTATAGCGCCAAATCACAACAAAGTTATCTCAAGGCACTTTACACATAGAGCAGGTTCTAAACCAAACTCTTCAGGTTTTAACTTTAAAGAGACCCAACATTCCCACATGAGCAACAGTGGCGAGAAAAAACTCCCTTTTAACAGGAAGAAACCTCAGGCAGAACCAGACTCAGAAGTGGGCGGACATCTGCCTCGACCGGTTGGGGTTGAGAGGAGAGAAAGGAAGGATAGAGGAGAGAGGCACAATGAAAATCAACAATGGAGCCAGATGGTCCGGGACTGGAATCCGTCATCCGGTCGTCTACAGGCCCAGATACCTGTAGGACGAGAAAGCAGAGCCAGAAACCAGAAACCAGAAAGACAACTTCCGGGGAAGAAGTTTAGGTTATTGAATGCATTAATAGAACATGAGTGTTAATGGATATAGATAGGTAGAGAGAGAGAGAGGGAGGAGGAGGAGAGAGAGGCCCGGTGCATCATGGGGGTGGGGGTCCCCCGGCAATCTAAGCCTATGGCAGCATAAGTTAAGAGCTCAAAGAGCCCTAACTATAAGCTTTATCAAAAAGGAAAGTTTTTAGCCTACTCTTAAATGTAGGGAGGGTGTCTGCCCCCCGGACCAAATCTGGAAGATGGTTCCACAGGAGAGGAGCCTGATAGCTGAAGGCTCTACCTCCTGTTCTACTTTTAGAGATATTAGGAACCACAAGTAGACCTGCATGCTGGGAGCGCAGTCTTCTAGTAGGTACATAAGGTACTATCAGTTCTTTGAGATATGATGGGGCCTGACCATTAAGAGCTTTGAAGGTGAGGAGGAGGATTTTGAATTCTATTCTGAATTTTACGGGAAGCCAATGCAGTGAAGCCAAGATGGGAGTAATATGATCTCTCTTTCTAGTTTTTGTCAGAACACGGGCAGCTGCATTCTGGACCAGCTGGAGAGTCTTTAGAGACTTATTAGGACAGCCTGATAATAATGAATTGCAGTAGTCCAGCCTAGAAGTAAGTAACAAATGCATGGACTAGTTTTTCAGCATCATTTTGAGACAGGATATGTCTAATTTTTGCAATATTACGCAGATGAAAGAAAGCAGTCCTTGAAATTTGTTTTATATGGGAATTAAAGGACAGATCCTGATCAAAGATAACTCCTAGGTTCCTTACAGTGGAGCTGGAGGCCAGAGTAATGCCATCCAGAGTAATTATGTCGTTTGATAGTGAATTTCTAAGGTGTTTAGGGCCAAGCACAATAACTTCAGTTTTTTCTGAGTTTAATAACAGGAAGTTGCAGGTCATCCAGGCTTTTATGTCCTTAATGCATTTTTGTAGTTTAGATAATTGGTTAGGGTTAGGGTTAGGGTTAGGGTTGGGGCTGGGGTCGTAGTGAGGAAACGCCATGGTTGCTGGTATCACTGTGCCCGATGTTCCCGTCTAAGCGGAACACTGGTTGGAGTTAGAAAACCACATGGGTCGCAGGCATCCCGGTGCCTGATGTCCCTGTCTAAACGAAATGCTGTGGCTGGAGTAAAGAAAACCGCATAGGTCGCAGGCATCCCGGTGCCTGATGTAGACGACTAAGCGAAGTGCTGCTGTTGGATTTAGAAAAACAGCATGGTCGCAGGCATCCCGGTGCCTGATTTCCCTGTCTAAACGAAGCGCTGCGGTCGTATTGAGGAATTGGCGTGGTTGCTGGTATCACTGTGACTGATGTGCCGTCTAAGCGGTACACTGTGGCTCGAGTAAAGAAAACCGCATGGGTCGCAGGCATCCCGGTGCCTGATGTCCCTGTCTAAACGAAATGCTGTGGCTGGAGTAAAGAAAACCGCATAGGTCGCAGGCATCCCGGTGCCTGATGTAGACGACTAAGCGAAGTGCTGCTGTTGGATTTAGAAAACAGCATGGTCGCAGGCATCCCGGTGCCTGATGTCCCTGTCTAGGAGCGGCTCTGCGGTTGGAGTGAGGAGACGGCAGGGGGTTTATGACTCAGACAATATAAAAGCAATTTCAGGTTAGTTGTATTTGTGATAAATTGTGTTAGTAGCTTGCGATCCAGCTTTTAACGTGGACGATACAGAGTGATTTCGGTTAGTTTTGTGATAACTGTGTTAGTAACGTGCAATACGATGCGTTTAATGGCAGATGATGCCTAAAATGACGATTGACTCGATATGCTGGCAACGTGCAACCTGGTGTTTGTAATGTTCAAGCACGTGTAACGGTGTGCAATGGCAAAGTGACGTTAGAGTAGCTGCGCGAGAAGCTTCCAGCTGGTATATGGAAAAGACAATGTGGAAGTAACTTTAAATTAATTATGAATCTTTACTACAAAGTAGTGGAGATGCAGTACGTATGATGCAGGACTGATGCCGTTAGTATAATGCCATAGACTGTATAGAATAAATGGACGTAACAATGTGACGTCACCCACTGGTTTGTGGATTGCTGCTCGGGAGCCACTTTTATTTCATTTATTTATATTTATTTATTTATTAATTAATTAATTAATTTATTTTCCTTCTTTTTCTTTTATGACACCAAAACGATAATACTGACAAGTCTGAGTAGAATGAGTAGCGCAATACTACCTGGCCCCTGCCGGGGGGCGCTGTGGCCGTGGGGCTACGGGGATCTGTGACGTCACGCGTGCCGAACCGGGCGGTGATTGGCTTAGACGAAAACCCGGAAGGCGGGAGCGCTGGTTGCTGTTGTTGATGCTGAGTAAACAATGAAGCTTTAGTTTAATGTGGCTGAGGTTGATAGGGAATGCATCCTATGCAGGAATCGTTGGCAGTTCGGTCGCTGATGTCGGGGTCCGTTTGAGGATGTAAAGGCGGCCGGACGGAGAGTGCGAGTCCGGTGTGGTTGAGAGTTATCTGGACTGTTGAAGCGGCTGAGGAGGGGAGAGTTGAAGCTGCTGCTCCAGCGGCTTTGTGCGTTGCTTCCCTGGTTTTTGCCCTCGCTAGTGGAGGAGAGGAAGCCGGAGATCTACCGGGAGTGTCACATCGTGTGGGTTGAAGAGCCTGCAAGGCCGGTATGTGACTGCGGGGCCGGCATGTGCCCAGCGGGGCGCTGGGCTGCGGTCTGCTGCTGTGTGAGAGGAGAACCGGTTTCCCACGAATCTTCAGTCAAGTCGGACGGGTTGATCTGCAGTTCGTGATCCGTGGTGAGTTCACTCTTGGAGTAGTAATCGTAGCATTTGTTCAAGTTGTGTCGATGCAATGCGGGAAGTACGATCTGTTTCTGGGATGACCATGAAAGCTTGACTGAGACTGCCTGCACATGAAACTCGAAAGCGAGAGTGAACGAGGGGGACGCTGTTAGGTCTGTTTATATAGGAGCCGGAAGGGGTGTAATTGGTGTGTGTTCCCGCTCCTGAAACTGCGCTTATCAAGCTTCGAATAATCATAATAATAATAATAATAATAATACTAATAATAATATGGTGTCAGCTTTCATTAGAGACCAAGATTTTGATTGTAGGCAAAGGGGATGTGAAGTTATAGGTGTTTGATTGTGGTTATACAGCTTTGGTAACCAAGTGTCTATTTGGAGTCTCCAAAAAGGACCTGAGGAAAACGCATGGACATACCTGTTGAAAAATAATTCACAATTCATCTTTTGGTCTTTTGACTCCAAATTTGGAGTGCATGAAGCCAAGATATGTGGCTCTGGCCTCATTGTGTCTACATCCTGCTGAGAGGTCCCTGAATGTCTGTACACATGTCATTTTAAAGGCAAACCTATGGGCGAGTAAACAACCCCATCATTGTAACCTCTGCCACTCTTTGTCAGTAAGTCACAGAATCACACAGACACTTTTACAAGAATCCTGAGAGTGTTTCCTTTCCAATGATACCAGACACATCTCTGAGTCTCAAACTATGTGGGATCTGTGCTGCTCACAACTTGGGCATGTCGTTTAGGTAAAAAACGTAAAAAATAGGGGCGTGTGTTAAGTGGTTAAATAAACTAAACTTCTTCCCCAGAGTTGTCTGTGCTTTCTGGTCTCACAGGTAATCTGGGCCTGTAGACGTCCGGATGACAGATTCCAGTCCCGGACCTTCTAGCTTCATTGTTGATTTTCATTGTGCTTCTCTCTCCTCTCCTTCCTCTCTCTCCTCTATCCTTCCTTTCTCTCCTCTCCTCTCCTCTCCCTCTCCTCTATCCTTCCTTTCTCTCCTCTCTTCTCCAACCGGTCGAGGCAGATGTTCTCCCACTCTGAGTCTGGTTCTGAGGGTTCTTCCTGTTAAAAGGGAGTTTTTTCTCTCCACTGTTGCTCATGTGGGAATGTTGGGTCTCTTTAAAGTTAAAACCTGAAGAGTTCGGTTTAGAACCTGCTCTATGTGTAAAGTGCCTTGAGATAACTTTGTTGTGATTTGGTGCTATACAAATAAATATTGATTGATTGATTGATTGATTGATACACAGGCACAGTGAAGTGTTGAATGATATGGAAAAAACAGTGATTCAGGAACTGCATGACAAAATCAGGAGAAGTGAAAAGATATTTCAAAAGATATTTAAAATGTAATGTTTATGAATGAAAGGTACAAACTGGGATTACTGTAAGTCTCAGTGAGTCAGTCAGTTCTATATGTAAGGAATAAGTAACACACACAGGGATCAGTTGTTGAGCCATTGATTGATTGATTTATTTACAAGTTGATTATATACGATCTATTTTTCATATAAAAATAATTAATCTCAAAGTTATAAAAAATAAATATTATACTATTAAAAAAATAAATTAATAAATAAATAAAATAAATAAATAAATATATATTAGCGGCTCACTTTGCTTTAAAAAATAAAAATAAAAAAAATCTAAAATCAGATTCAGTGTCAATTTAGCATCTCCAATCAAGCATGTTTTGGGGGACAGTGGGAGGAAACCAGACTACCTGGAGGAAACCCACGCAGACACGGGGAGAACATGCAAACTCCACACAGAGAGGAGGTCTCTGTGAGGTCTCAGTGCTAACCACCGAGCCTCCGTGCTGCCCGCTGGCGCCATTCAGCCCTCCTCCTCATCCACACTGATGCAGCAGCAGAACGTCCTCCTCATCCAGGAACAGAAGCGCTTAAAGCCCTTCTTCTCCTTGTTCTGCTGGAGCTCTTTGTCATCGGAAAATCAAAAGCAAGTTAAATACTTCACTTGTTCTCACCGCAATGATTAAACAATGAAAAAGGTCTCATTTCATTTCACACACAGTTGGAGGTGACCATTTCTTACCAGATGTGGTGTCATTGTCCTCCTGGGACATGCTACAGGGAAGCAGAGGGAGAGAGAGCTGACGTTGTCTCCTGGAGGACGGACAAAAACACACATAGTTAAAATATTATTCCTGCTGTATCATGATGTACATAATGCTTTCTAATCTGCTGTAATTGTGTCCTAATTTCTCCATCTGTCTCCTCTGATGAGGAAATCATCTTACCAAGTCTCCCTCTGTTGTCCGCTGTCCTCCTTCCAGCGCAGGCAGTATTTAGGTGGTGCAGACTGAACATGTCTGTCTTCATCAGCCTGGCTGGTGCTGGGCTTAAGGAGTTCATAGCTGCCAAAAGAAAAGTCACATGGTTATATTCAGAAGTCATTTGTGTCAGATTTTGTTAATGATAATAATCCAGGACATGTCAATGTTTCAAAACCTACCATTCATGAAAGAACAGGCTGGTCCATGAGTCACTGTCTTCAATGCTCTCTAGATCGCAGGTCGCTATTTCACTGATCTCAGTGAGCTCTGATTCAGTGTCGCTAATGCTCTCTAGGTCGCTAGTGTCTATTTCACTTATGTCAGTGAGCTCTGATTCACTGTCTTCCATGCTCTCTAGTTCAAGTGACTCTAGCTCAGTTACCTGACTGGTCCCTGCCTCTTTTTCTTTGAGGGTCTCCAGTTCAGGTTTTTCGCAGGTACCTGGTTCACTGCTACTGTTCAAACTTTCACAGCTTCCAAAAGAAAAGTCACACTGTTATATTCAGAAGTAATGATCACCAACTGAAACTGAATAAATAACCTCAACCTTAAAGCCTTAAATTTGACCAACAGCAAAAGTGTGAAGAATATATTAAACAGTGTGGGTTTATAACATTAGCATATCTGGCTAACAAACTAATTTGATCATTCAGATAGGCAGTCCAAACATTTAATATGGTCAGAACTTAATCTGAGATAACTTTGATTTGATCCTACAAACATGTTAATTGTTCTTTTTGTCAATATAATGTGATAAATTAACTTTCCATTTGTCTATATTGTCTGATAGTTTGTTTGCAAAGCAGTAATATAAAGATAAAAATACTCACCATGAGGTATAGTGTTGGTCGCGCCATGTAATAAAGGGATGAGCGAGGACTTGATCTGGTGTTAGCCTCACATTTGCATCCAGCTGAAGCATTCCCTTCAGCAGGTCGATGCACATCCTCTTCTCTTGGACGTCCACCTCTCTCATGTCCACCAGGTCCAACTAATGTAGGAAACAAAGAGACAATTCAACAGCAGTCAAGTCAAGTCTTGTGATCAATCAAATCATGTGATCTTCAGCAGCTACAGTATCATCTACTTTAACACTTACATTTTCTACTTCATCCAGGCTGTGATAGTGGTATAACTTGCGGCCGTAGGAAAGTACATTATTGTCCCAGAACTCCTCACGTGTCTGAAAGAAGGTGAAGTAGGTTTTTAGATACTCAGACACAATAAACATAAAATCTTAAATAAAGAGAAGAATGATAAAGATGAGATGACTTTGTGTTCGTGTGATACTTTGTTGTTGAATGTGTGAAAACATTTTGTATTCATACATTCAAATGTCTAATTTTATTCCATACCTTCAGCCTCCATTGTCCAGCAGGGTCTTGAACAAAATATTCTTTACTGTACATCCCGGCACACAGAAGGTGGTCTGGAGGAACCCCAAACAGATCCACCATGCAGTCCACCTGGAGACCAAACACAGCATTACATTGAGATATGCAGCAGGATGCAGTCATAATAACATCCACTATGAACTAGTGAAGTCCACTTCGAGGTGCAAATGACTTTACAACTGTCAGAGATGCTGCCAGAACCGATATATTCTGCTTCATGCAATATAGGATTATGTAAAAGTAGATCTTATATGAAGAATGTAAAAAAGAAAGCAGTAAACTCAGACTTACTGTGTCATAATCAAAAAAGCCTGGGAAGAGGGATTCACCGAGGGCTATGTACCCCATCACCACACCCAGAGACCACATGTCGATGGCCTCTGAAAATGGGAGTCCCAACATCACTTCTGGAGCTCTGAAAATGAAACAAATGTATAATACAGAATGAGGAACTTTTAGCAGATGGCAGAAATATCCTAAAAGTAGTAGAACAATGATTGATGATGAATGATGCTCACCGATAGTGTGCTGGTTGGTGAATATCACCCTGCTCTGCTGTACGGCTGTGAAAAGCGACTCCAAAATCAATCAGCTTCACAGTGAGGGGCTGCACGTTCAGCATAATGGTGTCGAGCTTTAAGTCTGAGTGGATCACGTTGATATCCTTCAGCGCTTTCAATCCACTGGCAGACTGTAAGGACAAAGATCAGAGATTAAATTCACAGAATGCATCAACACTGACAGAGTTGTGTGTTATTGGATGGTACTCTATCCATACCTGTTCAATTATAGCTCGAACTTCATCAAAACACAGAGGGGTAAAGTTCCTCTGGTCCATTAGAAAGTCTCTTAGTGTCATCTCCATCATTTCAAACACCAGAGCAAGCTTCTTGTCTCCGAGTTTGAAAGAGTCGATGAATCGGACGATGTTGTCGTTGTCCAGATTCATCTCCTTGAAATAGTTGAGGACAGTCAACTGTAGATAAATGAGAACATGACAAGTTTAATGCTAGCTCACACACAACATCATCTCTGAACACTGATTAACTTAATAAAGTAACATACTTCATCGTCCAGTTCGCTGCTATTTTGAGGGATCTTCACAGCGACCGTCTCCTTGGTGTCCACTTTGGTGCATTTAAGCACTTCTCCAAAGACTCCCTTTCCCAGAACGGTCACCAGCTCGTAGTTTTTGGGGAGCTGGCTCTCGCTGGAGGGGAGCTTGTTCTTCTTCTTGAAGATTTTCTTAAACATGGCTAAAAACAAAATGTAATGAACATTATCATCTAATAATAAACATCTCAGGGTTAAACTAAACTGATCCAAACTAGCTGCTGCAACTTTAAATTCAAAATCACACTAAATTTTTATTTGACACACAAATGAAGAGACAGCAGTAAAACTGAGTATTAAACTACACTTTGTACTGATTGAGTGAAAGGAACGATTGCGTACCTGTATCTCAGATGATTCTCAATCAGTTGAGTTTCTAGGATACTTTGATAGGTAGGCTTTATCTGTGTCCACTCTGGTTGGTACGTCGATAAGTCAGTTTTACCTGTGTCCACTCTGGTTGGTCTACAGTTAAATGTCAGGAGGGCTCAGAAAGTGGAGCATGAGAGCCAGACTCTCCTTATGATGTCATCGTCTACAGTTGTGTCATATAGCAGAGTTCCAAAATATGCAAATGAGCTACTTCGGAACTAAAGGAGCTAAAAACAAATAAAAACAAAAAAGCTGTGCACAAAAACACAGTCACATCATTTATTGTACATTTCTATCTATGAACTCTTGGTTTGGGTTTTACACCCGTCACACACGTTGGAGGATGAAATGCTTCAGTTGATGTGAAATCATGATAAACCTCCAAATTTGACCAAACTGCTGTCTGCTTTTATTAAACTTAATCTGCTTTTATTAAACTTAATCTTTTCATTTACTTTTCTTTTGTCTTTTTAATCTATTTTAACCTAGTTTTTACTCTAACTTTTAATACACCCTTTCTCTTTTCTCTCTCATCTTACTAATTTATTTACTTATTTTATTTAAATAGTTTTTCATTTTTATCATTCTTATTTTCTCTTGTGTGCATTGGTCTCAGTTTTTGTCTTTTAATTTGTTCTGTCTTATTATCAGCTTGTCAATCAACTAATTGTAAAGTACTTTGAACTACATTAGCCTGTATGAAAGCTGCTATATAAATAAAATGTTATTGATTCCTCAAATTTGTGTGAAACTACTACTATAAGTGAAAGCAGAACAAAGTAAAAAAAAACAACACATTTTGCAAGACAGAGTGGAGTTGAACACAGACTGTAAATATGTTTAATATTTAGAATAAAAACTGTCTTATATTACAGTGCAGCAGTGTTTTTATAGAGGATTTATATCTGACGTTGCACCAAATAGTTATGCTGTGTTTTATGTAAAGATTGAACTCATGTAAAGTGTCAGATCTGATGAACCCAACAAGTAACTGGATAGTCTGCTTGTTTAACAATAACAGTGAACATCCTGAAGCCTCATATAAACTTTACATCTACTTTTAAATGACTGAGGCATAGACATATATATACGTGGACACCGCATTGACTGTGGAGAGGCGCGTGCCTAAAGCGCCGCCATCTTGGTACAGGGCTAGCAGAGGCAGTAGTGCATGTATATCTATGGAGGTAAGAGCTACTCCACAGTTTCTAAGTTGAATTATTCACTGAAATCTCGACCAATTTCCAAACGGTTTGATTTGTTAAAAACGTGTCTATCTATCTATCCATCTATCCATCTATCTATCTATCTATCTATCTATCTATCTATCTATGTGTCTGAAATTCGTAAGAAACAACCCGTGTGAATATATGTTTCAGCAGAACTGAAATCAGCCCCAACTGTGAACATTTTTAAATCCAGGTTAAAAACATTTCTCTTCTCCTGTGCTTATGATTGAGCTCTTTTAAAGCACTTTACATTTTAATCTTTCATTTGCACTCTATGTCCTTTTAATGACTTTAAAGCTAATTTATTATTTTATGCTGCAATCTTATATTTAATGCTCTATTCTAGCATTTTATTTCTCTCTTTCTATTTTTCTGTACTTTGTTTTTATTATTAGTGTGGAGGGTAAAATGTAAAACTCAATTTAGTTTGAGGGATTTTTATTATGCTTTCAAATCAGTTCAAAGAAAGAAATGAAATAAAAATGATAAATAGGGTAAGTACGACGGAGGAATCACACGGACCATCATGCGGGAGATGGGAGCTTCATTTATGGATGCAGCACTGCCAATCAGCAAAAGCAACTTTTTTAATTCCAGTAGTGTCACTTCAGTCATTATCAGTGTGGATGCCAGCAAGAATATGTACAGTCCAGTCAAAATGTGCATTTGGTTAACCACTTAACGCACGCTGTTCCGTCTACGGAACGGGAAGGATGTTAGGAGGTAGCCACACGTTCTTCTGAATGTTTTAAACACCAACCCTTAAACATATATATTCATGCCGTACATTGTTGGAAAGCTTAGATTGTCCTGATTCATTCAAGACCACTCACGACTTATATGGTTGCTCACAGCCGTAATAGTATTACCGATTAGCTCGGCTAGCCCCTGAGCTAAGTAAGAAAAGCTATAATGCTACATACCTTCAAAGTCTTCCCTTTATCCACAACGATCATCTTATGACTCAGCACTTTCTGTACAGCTCGCCAAGTATCCATTCTTGTGAAATATGAAATCCGTTTCCATAAAACCGGAATACTTTCCTCAATATGTCAACATGTATTTAGTCCAACACGTAACGTAATAACACAAATAACAAACCATATACGGTCCGTTTACGTCATTTCCTGACCTGCACGTCCATCTCAGAGTACACGTGACTAGATGTTTACGACCGTGAGCCTCTTCTGCTTCTGCCGACACCACACACAAGCTAATCGGTGTTTAGGATTAGGCAGTACATGTCTCCAAAGCCAATGAGGACATGTGACCGACAACAATGACGACATGGCTTTGATTGACTGCTGTTCCAGCCTATGGAAATATTCGGTGAAATGAAGTTGATAACCTTTTAGCCAATAGTCAGAGGTTTCCAACGGTGTATGACACTAAGCTATTAGTTTGGCTGTCCATAAACAAACTCCAAGCGTAACCGGCGTGCGCCCGGTGCGTAAAAGAGTTGAACCATATATCATTACGCACTCGGCATTTTGGTACATGGTTGGTTCTTCTTCGACTTGACATACTGTATGACTTATACCAAAATAAACAGATAGATAGATAGATAGATAGATAGATAGATATGGCCAAACAAAAAAAAAGGTTATAGATAATAATATAATATATAATCATAATAATAATAATAATAATACTAATAATAATATGGTGTCAGCTTTCATTAGAGACCAAGATTTTGATTGTAGGCAAAGGGGATGTGAAGTTATAGGTGTTTGATTGCGGTTGTACAGCTTTGGTAACCAAGTGTCCATTTGGAGTCTCCAAAAAGGACCTGAGGAAAACGCATGGACATACCTGTTGAAAAATAACTCAAAATTCATCTTTTGGTCTTTTGACTCCAAATTTGGACTGCATGAAGCCAAGACCTGTGGCTGTGGCCTCATTGTGTCTATATCCTGCTGAGAGGTCCCTGAATGTCTGTACACATGTCATTGTAAAGGCAAACCTATGGGCGAGTAAACAACCCCATCATTGTAACCTCTGCCACTCTTTGTCAGTAAGTCACAGAATCACACAGACACTTTTACAAGAATCCTGAGAGTGTTTCCTTTCCAATGATACCAGACACATCTCTGAGTCTCAAACTATGTGGGATCTGTGCTGCTCACAACTTGGGCATGTCGTTTAGGTAAAAAACGTAAAAAATAGGGGCGTGTATTAAGAGGTTAAATAACCTAAACTTCTTCCCCGGAGTTGTCTGTGCTTTCTGGTCTCACAGGTAATCTGGGCCTGTAGACGTCCGGATGACAGATTCCAGTCCCGAACCTTCTAGCTTCATTGTTGATTTTCATTGTGCTTCTCTCCTCTATCCTTCCTCTCTCTCCTCTATCCTTCCTTTCTCTCCTCTCCTTCCTTTCTCTCCTCTCCTTCCTCTCTCTCCTCTATCCTTCCTCTCTCTCCTCTCCTTCCTCTCTCTCCTCTATCCTTCCTCTCTCTCCTATCTCTCTCCTCTGTCCTTCCTTTCTCTCCTCTCTAACCCCAACCGGTCGAGGCAGATGTTCTCCCACTCTGAGTCTGGTTCTGAGGGTTCTTCCTGTTAAAAGGGAGTTTTTTCTCGCCACTGTGTCTCATGTGGGAATGTTGGGTCTCTTTAAAGTTAAAACCTGAAGAGTTCAGTTTAGAACCTGCTCTATGTGTAAAGTTTCTTGAGATAACTTTGTTGTGATTTGGCGCTATACAAATAAAGATTGATTGATTGATTGATTGATTGATTGATACACAGTTACAGTGAAGTGTTGAATGATATGGAAAAAACAGTGATTCAGGAACTGCATGACAAAATCAGGAGAAGTGAAAAGATATTTCAAAAGATATTTAAAATGTAATGTTTATGAATGAAAGGTACAAACTGGGATTACTGTAAGTCTCAGTGAGTCAGTCACTTCTATATGTAAGGAATAAGTAACACACACAGGGATCAGTTGTTGAGCCATTGATTGATTGATTTATTTACAAGTTGATTATATACGATCTATTTTTCATATAAAAATATAATTAATCTCAAAGTTATAAAAAATAAATACTATACTATTAAAAAATAAATAAAATAATTAAATAAATAAATAAAAAATATATTAGCGGCTCACTTTGCTTTAAAAAATAAAAATAAAAATAATTCTAAAATCAGATTCAGGGTCAATTTAGCATCTCCAATCAAGCATGTTTTGGGGGACAGTGGGAGGAAACCAGAATACCTGGAGGAAACCCACGCAGACACGGGGAGAACATGCAAACTCCACACAGAGAGGAGGTCTCTGTGAGGTCTCAGTGCTAACCACCGAGCCTCCGTGCTGCCCGCTGCCCGCCGCTCAGCCCTCCTCCTCATCCACACTGATGCAGCAGCAGAACGTCCTCCTCATCCAGGAACAGAAGCGCTTAAAGCCCTTCTTCTCCTTGTTCTGCTGGAGCTCTTTGTCATCGGAAAATCAAAAGCAAGTTAAATACTTCACTTGTTCTCACCGCAATGAATAAACAATGAAAAAGGTCTCATTTCATTTCACACACAGTTGGAGGTGACCATTTCTTACCAGATGTGGTGTCATTGTCCTCCTGGGACATGCTACAGGGAAGCAGAGGGAGAGAGAGCTGACGTTGTCTCCTGGAAGACGGACAAAAACACACACAGTTAAAATATTATTCCTGATGTATCATGATGTACATAATGCTTTCTAATCTGCTGTAATTGTGTCCTAATTTCTCCATCTGTCTCCTCTGATGAGGAAATCATCTTACCAAGTCTCCCTCTGTTGTCCGCTGTCCTCCTTCCAGCGCAGGCAGTATTTAGGTGGTGCAGACTGAACATGTCTGTCTTCATCAGCCTGGCTGGTGCTGGGCTTAAGGAGTTCATAGCTGCCAAAAGAAAAGTCACATGGTTATATTCAGAAGTCATTTGTGTCAGATTTTGTTAATGATAATAATCCAGGACATGTCGATTTTTCAAAACCTACCATTCATGAAAGAACAGGCTGGTCCATGAGTCACTGTCTTCAATGCTCTCTAGATCGCAGGTCGCTATTTCACTGATCTCAGTGAGCTCTGATTCAGTGTCGCTAATGCTCTCTAGGTCGCTAGTGTCTATTTCACTTATGTCAGTGAGCTCTGATTCACTGTCTTCCATGCTCTCTGATTCAAGTGACTCTAGGTCAGTTACCTGACTGGTCCCTGCCTCTGTTTCTTTGAGGTTCTCCAGTTCAGGTTTTTCGCAGGTACCTGGTTCACTGCTGCTGTTCAAACTTTCACAGCTTCCAAAAGAAAAGTCACACTGTTATATTCACAAGTAATGATCACCAACTGAAACTGAATAAATAACCTCAACCGTAAAGCCTTAAATTTGACCAACAGCAAAAGTGTGAAGAATATATTACACAGTGTGGGTTTATAACATTAGCATATCTGGCTAACAAGCTAATTTGATCATTCAGATAGGCAGTCCAAACATTTAATATGGTCAGAACTTAATCTGAGATAACTTTGATTTGATCCTACAAACATGTTAATTGTTCTTTTTGTCAATATAATGTGATAAATTAGCTTTCCATTTGTCTATATTGTCTGATAGTTTGTTTGCAAAGCAGTAATATAAAGATAAAAATACTCACCATGAGGTATAGTGTTGGTCGCGCCATGTAATAAAGGGATGAGCGAGGACTTGATCTGGTGTTAGCCTCACATCTGCATCCAGCTGAAGCATTCCCTTCAGCAGGTCGATGCACATCCTCTTCTCTTGGACGTCCACCTCTCTCATGTCCACCAGGTCCAACTAATGTAGGAAACAAAGAGACAATTCAACAGCAGTCAAGTCAAGTCTTGTGATCAATCAAATCATGTGATCTTCAGCAGCTACAGTATCATCTACTTAAACACTTACATTTTCTACTTCATCCAGGCTGCGATAGTGGTATAACTTGCGGCCGTAGGAAAGTACATTATTGTCCCAGAACTCCTCACGTGTCTGAAAGAAGGTGAAGTAGGTTTTTAGATACTCAGAAACAATAAACATAAAATCTTAAATAAAGAAAAGAATGATAAAGATGAGATGACTTTGTGTTCGTGTGATAATTAGTTGTTGAATGTGTGAAAACATTTTATATTAATATATTCAAATGTCTAATTTTATTCCATACCTTAAGCCTCCACTGTCCAGCAGGGTCTTGAACAAAATATTCTTTACTGTACATCCCGGCACACAGAAGGTGGTCTGGAGGAACCCCAAACAGATCCACCATGCAGTCCACCTGGAGACAAAACACAGCATTACATCTAGATATGCAGCAGGATGCAGTCATAATAACTTCCACTATGAACTAGTGAAGTCCACTTCGAGGTGCAAATGACTTTACAACTGTCAGAGATGCTGCCAGAACCCAAATATTCTGCTTCATGCAATATAGGATTATGTAAAAGTAGATCTTATATGAAGAATGTAAAAAAGAAAGCAGTAAACTCAGACTTACTGTGTCATAATCAAAAAAGCCTGGGAAGAGGGATTCACCGAGGGCTATGTACCCCATCACCACACCCAGAGACCACATGTCGATGGCCTCTGAAAATGGGAGTCCCAACATCACTTCTGGAGCTCTGAAAATGAAACAAATGTATATAATACAGAATGAGGAACTTTTAGCAGATGGCAGGAATATCCTCAAAGTAGTAGAACAATGATTGATGATGAATGATGCTCACCGATAGTGTGCTGGTTGGTGAATATCACCCTGCTCTGCTGTACGGCTGTGAAAAGCGACTCCAAAATCAATCAGCTTCACAGTGAGGGGCTGCACGTTCAGCATAATGCTGTCGAGCTTTAAGTCTGAGTGGATCACGTTGATATCCTTCAGCGCTTTCAATCCACTGGCAGACTGTAAGGACAAAGATCAGAGATTAAATTCACAGAATGCACCAACACTGACAGAGTTGTGTGTTATTGGATGGTACTCTATCCATACCTGTTCAATTATAGCTCTGACTTCATCAAAACACAGAGGGGTGAAGTTCCTCTGGTCCATTAGAAAGTCTCTTAGTGTCATCTCCATCATTTCAAACACCAGAGCAAGCTTCTTGTCTCCGAGTTTGAAAGAGTCGATGAATCGGACGATGTTGTCGTTGTCCAGATTCATCTCCTTGAAATAGTTGAGGACAGTCAACTGTAGATAAATGAGAACATGACAAGTTTAATGCTTGCTCACACACAACATCATCTCTGAACACTGATTAACTTAATAAAGTAACATACTTCATCGTCCAGTTCGCTGCTATTTTGAGGGATCTTCACAGCGACCGTCTCCTTGGTGTCCACTTTGGTGCATTTAAGCACTTCTCCAAAGACTCCCTTTCCCAGAACGGTCACCAGCTCGTAGTTTTTGGGGAGCTGGCTCTCGCTGGAGGGGAGCTTGTTCTTCTTCTTGAAGATTCTCTTAAACATGGCTAAAAACAAAATGTAATGAACATCATCATCTAATAATAAACATCTCAGGGTTAAACTAAACTGATCCAAACTAGCTGCTGCAACTTTAAATTCAAAATCACACTAAATTTTTATTTGACACACAAATGAAGAGACAGCAGTAAAACTGAGTATTAAACTACACTTTGTACTGATTGATTGAAAGGAACGATTGCGTACCTGTATCTCAGATGATTCTCAATCAGTTGAGTTGCTAGGATACTACGATAGGTAGGCTTTATCTGCGTCCACTCTGGTTGGTACGTCGATAAGTCAGTTTTACCTGTGTCCACTCTGGTTGGTCTACAGTTAAATGTCAGGAGGGCTCAGAAAGTGGAACATGAGATCTTGACTCTCCTTATGATGTCATCGTCTACAGTCGTGTCATAAAGCAGGGTTCCAAAATATGCAAATGAGCTACTTTGGAACTAAAGGAGCTAAAAACAAATAAAAACAAAAAAGCTGAGCACAAAAACACAGTCACATCATTTATTGTACATTTCTATCTATGAACTCTTGGTTTTGGTTTTAGACCCGTCACACACGTTGGAGGATGAAACGCTTCAGTTGATGTGAAATCATGATAAACCTCCACATTTGACCAAACTGCTGTCTGCTTTTATTAAACTTAATCTGCTTTTATTAAACTTAATCTTTTGTCTTTTTAATCTATTTTAACCGTTTTTACTCTAACTTTTAATAAACCCTTTCTCTTCCCTCTCTTATCTTACTAATTTATTTACTTATTTTATTTAAATAGTTTTTCATTTTTATCATTCTTATTTTCTCTTGTGTGCATTGGTCTCAGTTTTTGTCTTTTAATTTGTTCTGTCTTATTATCAGCTTGTCAATCAACTAATTGTAAAGTACTTTGAACTACATTAGCCTGTATGAAAGCTGCTATATAAATAAAATGTTATTGATTCCTCAAATTTGTGTGAAACTACTACTATAAGTGAAAGCAGAACAAAGTAAAAAAAAAACAGTTTGAAAGACAGAGTGGAGTTGAACACAGACTGTAAATATGTTTAATATTTAGAATAAAAACTGTCTTATATTACAGTGCAGCAGTGTTTTTATAGAGGATTTATATATATATATAATCTGACGTTGCACCAAATAGTTATGCTGTGTTTGGTGTAAAGATTGAACTCATGTAAAGTGTCAGATCTGATGAACCCAACACGTAACTGGATAGTCTGCTTGTTTAACAATAACAGTGAACATCCTGAAGCCTCATATAAACTTTACATCTACTTTTAAATGACTGAGGCATAGACATATATATACGTAGACGCCGCATTGACTGTGGAGAGGCGCGTGCCTAAAGCGCCGCCATCTTGGTACAGGGCTAGCAGAGGCAGTAGTGCATGTATATCTATGGAGGTAAGAGCTACTCCACAGTTTCTAAGTTGAATTATTCACTGAAATCTCGACCAATTTCTAAACGGTTTTATTTGTTAAAAACGTGTTTATCTATCTATCTATCTATCTACCTATCTATCTGTCTATCTATCTGTCTATCTGTCTATCTGTCTGAAATTCGTAAGAAACAACCCGTGTGAATATATGTTTCAGCAGAACTGAAATCAGCCCCAACTGTGAACATTTTTAAATCCAAGTTAAAAACACTTCTCTTCTCCTGTGCTTATGATTGAGCTCTTTTAACCTCTTAACGCACGCTGTTCCTCCTACGGGACGGGACGGATGTTAGGAGGTAGCCACAAGTTCTTCTGGATGTTTTAAATACCAACCCTTAAATATATATACTCATGCCGTACATCGTTGGAAAGCTTAGATTGTCCTGATTCATTCAAGACCACTCACAACTTATATGGTTGCTCACAGCCGTAATAGTATTAGCGATTAGCTCGGCTAGCCCCTGAGCTAAGTAAGAAAAGCTATAATGCCTACATACCTTCAAAGTCTTCTCTTTATCCACAACGATCATCTTATGACTCAGGACTTTCTGTACAGCTCGCCAAATATCCATTCTTGTGAAATATGAAATCCGTTTCCATAAAAACGAAATACTTTCCTCAATATGTCAACATGTATTTAGTCCAACACGTAACGTAATACACAAATAACAAACTATATACGGTCCTTTTACGTCATTTCCTGACCTGCGCGTTCACCTCAGAGTACACGTGACTAGATGTTTACGACCGTGAGCCTCTTCTGCTTCTGACGACACCACACACAAGCCAATCGGTGTTTAGGTTTAGGCAGTACATGTATTCAAATCCAATGAGGACATGTGACCGACAACAATGACGACATGGCTTTGATTGACTGCTGTTCCAGCCTATGGAAATATTCGGTGAAATGAAGTTGATAACCTTTTAGCCAATAGTCTGAGGTTTCCAACGGTGTCTGACACTAAGCTATCAGTTTGGCTGTCCATAAACAAACTCCAAGCGTGTGACTTATACCAAAGTCCTTCTAAGGCAAGTCATCTCACTCGGCGGCAAAATTGGCCACGCCTCCGGGCAGCTATTTGGCCATAGGAAGACCAACCGGCTATCTAAATGAATAGGGAGAGAGCTGTATCTCCATTTTCCGAGGTCTAAGGGACATAAAAAACATATGTTTTGAAATCACGATGAAAATCAAACTATAATCGCTGAAAGGGTTTGATGGTTTGGTATCAAATTAACGTTTTAAAAGCCTTTTTCCTTACAGGCATCTTGAACTGCGCATGCGCAATACTTCACGACAGTCTTCATTTACGGCAGGCACTGACAGCAAGACGTCATCTTACGCTCACAGCAGAGACAGGAGTTTGCTCACAGTCAACTTTCCCAGATCATGCCACAATTTTGGATAAAGCATTACAAAATATATGTACACAAAGTAGTATAAACTGCTGATCATGTGTTTTAAAATGTCGCTGTTGAAAATGACTTCCAAGTGTCGCAAAAACGTGACCGCGTAGGACCAGCAAAATGATTGGAGCAACGGCACCAGAAGAGGCGGGACATGTGCAAACACCGGCCATCTTGGCGTTACGTAGTTTCCCTATGCATTTCAATGGGAGTGATATGTCTCCTCTTATTATAATGTCTCTGATGACACTAAGCTATTACGTTTGGCTGTCCATAAACAAACTCCAAGGGTAACCGGCGTGCGCCCTGTGCGTAAAAGAGTTGAACCATATATCATTACGCACTCGGCATTTTGGTACACGGTTGGTTCTTCTTCGACTTGACATATGACTTATAGCAAAATAAACAGATAGATAGATAGATAGATAGATAGATATGGCCAAACAAACAAATATGGTTATATGTAATAATAATAATAATAATAATAATAATAATAATAATAATAATAATATGACGTCAGCTTTCATTAGAGACCAAGATTTTGATTGTAGGCAAAGGGGATGTGAAGTTATAGGTGTTTGATTGCGGTTATACAGCTTTGGTAACCAAGTGTCCATTTGGAGTCTCCAAAAAGGACCTGAGGAAAACGCATGGACATACCTGTTGAAAAATAATTCTGAAAAATTCATCTTTTGGTCTTTTGACTCCAAATTTGGACTGCATGAAGCCAAGACCTGTGGCTGTGGCCTCATTGTGTCTATATCCTGCTGAGAGGTCCCTGAATGTCTGTACACATGTCATTGTAAAGGCAAACCTATGGGCGAGTAAACAACCCCATCATTGTAACCTCTGCCACTCTTTGTCAGTAAGTCACAGAATCACACAGACACTTTTACAAGAATCCTGAGAGTGTTTCCTTTCCAATGATACCAGACACATCTCTGAGTCTCAAACTATGTGGGATCTGTGCTGCTCACAACTTGGGCATGTCGTTTAGGCTAACAGCATAAAAACAGGGGCGTATGTTAAGTGGTTAAAGCACTTTACATTTTAATCTTTCATTTGCACTCTATGTCCTTTTAATGACTTTAAAGCTAATTTATTATTTTATGCTGCAATCTTATATTTAATGCTCTATTCTAGTATTTTATTTCTCTCTTTCTATTTTTCTGTACTTTGTTTTTATTATTAGTGGGGGGTAAAATGTAAAACTCAATTTAGTTTGGGGGATTTTTATTATGCTTTCAAATCAGTTCAAAGAAAGAAATGAAATAAAAATGATAAATAGGGTAAGTACGACGGAGGAATCACACGGACCATCATGCGGGAGATGGGAGCTTCATTTATGGATGCAGCACTGCCAATCAGCAAAAGCAACCTTTTTAATTCCAGTAGTGTCACTTCAGTCATTATCAGTGTGGATGCCAACAAGAATATGTACAGTCCAGTCAAAATGTGCATTTGGTTAATTGTGCTCAATCAAACATCATAATCATTTATTTAAAAATAATAATAAATGCACACACACACACACACACACACACACACACACACCTAGTCAACGCATTTCTAACTTCTAAGCTGGACATTATTCATTATTATCAGGCTGTACTAACAATTTGCCAAAGCTAAGAAAGGACTCACTTATCTCCCAGCTGAAGGTTGTGTACTACATGGCAACAAAACAGCATCAGTTTACTGAGTTAACAGATTTATTGAGATCATTAAAAGCCCCTGATTATGAAAACGAGACAAGTTTACACTCTCTCTCTCTCTATCCATCCATCTATATCCATTAACATTCATGTTCTATTAATGCATTCAATAACCTAAACTTCTTCCCCGGAGTTGTCTGTGCTTTCTGGTCTCACAGGTAATCTGGGCCTGTAGACGTCCGGATGACCGATTCCAGTCCCGGACCTTCTAGCTTCATTGTTGATTTTCATTGTGCTTCTCTCTCCTCTATCCTTCATCTCTCTCCTCTCCTTCCTTTCTCTCCTCTCCTTCCTCTCTCTCCTCTATCCTTCCTTTCTCTCCTCTCCTTCCTCTCTCTCCTCTATCCTTCCTTTCTCTCCTCTCCTTCCTCTCTCTCCTCTCTCCTTCCTTTCTCTCCTCTCTCTCCTCCTCTCCTCTCCTCTCCCTCTCCTCTATCCTTCCTTTCTCTCCTCTCTCTCTCTCCTCTATCCTTCCTCTCTCTCCTCTATCCTTCCTTTCTCTCCTCTCCTTCCTCTCTCTCCTCTCCTTCCTTTCTCTCCTCTCCTTCCTCTCTCTCCTCTATCTTTCCTTTCTCTCCTCTCCTTCCTCTCTCTCCTCTCCTTCCTCTCTCTCCTCTATCCTTCCTCTCTCTCTCCTCTATCTTTCCTCTCTCTCCTCTCCTTCCTCTCCTTCCTCTCTCTCCTCTCCTTCCTTTCTCTCCTCTCCTCTATCCTTCCTTTCTCTCCTCTCCTCTCCTCTCTCTCCTCTATCCTTCCTTTCTCTCCTCTCAACCCCAACCGGTCGAGGCAGATGTTCTCCCACTCTGAGTCTGGTTCTGAGGGTTCTTCCTGTTAAAAGGGAGTTTTTTCTCTCCAAAGTTGCTCATGTGGGAATGTTGGGTCTCTTTAAAGTTAAACCTGAAGAGTTCGGTTTAGAACCTGCTCTATGTGTGAAGAGCCTTGAGATGACTTTGTTGTGATTTGGCGCTATACAAATAAAGATTGATTGATTGATTGATTGATTGATACACAGGCACAGTGAAGTGTTGAATGATATGGAAAAACAGTGATTCAAGAACTGCATGACAAAATCAGGAGAAGTGAAAAGATATTTCAAAAGATATTTAAAATGTAATGTTTATGAATGAAAGGTACAAACTGGGATTACTGTAAGTCTCAGTGAGTCAGTCAGTTCTATATGTAAGGAATAAGTAACACACACAGGGATCAGTTGTTGAGCCATTGATTGATTGATTTATTTACAAGTTGATTATATACAATCTATTTTTCATATAAAAATAATTAATCTCAAAGTTATAAAAAATAAATAATATACTATTAAAAAATAAATAAATAAATAAAATAAATAAATAAAAAATATATTAGCGGCTCACTTTGCTTTAAAAAATAAAAATAAAAAAAATTCTAAAATCAGATTCAGGGTCAATTTAGCATCTCCAATCAAGCATGTTTTGGGGGACAGTGGGAGGAAACCAGAATACCTGGAGGAAACCCACGCAGACACGGGGAGAACATGCAAACTCCACACAGAGAGGAGGTCTCTGTGAGGTCTCAGTGCTAACCACCGAGCCTCCGTGCTGCCCGCTGCCCGCCATTCAGCCCTCCTCCTCCTCATCCACTCTGATGCAGCAGCAGAACGTCCTCCTCATCCAGGAACAGAAGCGCTTAAAGCCCTTCTTCTCCTTGTTCTGCTGGAGCTCTTTGTCATCGGAAAATCAAAAGCAAGTTAAATACTTCACTTGTTCTCACCGCAATGAATAAACAATGAAAAAGGTCTCATTTCATTTCACACACAGTTGGAGGTGACCATTTCTTACCAGATGTGGTGTCATTGTCCTCCTGGGACATGCTACAGGGAAGCAGAGGGAGAGAGAGCTGACGTTGTCTCCTGGAGGACGGACAAAAACACACACAGTTAAAATATTATTCCTGATGTATCATGATGTACATAATGCTTTCTAATCTGCTGTAATTGTGTCCTAATTTCTCCATCTGTCTCTTCTGATGAGGAAATCATCTTACCAAGTCTCCCCCTGATGTCCACTGTCCTCCTTCCAGCGCAGGCAGTATTTAGGTGGTGCAGACTGAACATGTCTGTCTTCATCAGCCTGGCTGGTGCTGGGCTTAAGGAGTTCATAGCTGCCAAAAGAAAAGTCACATGGTTATATTCAGAAGTCATTTGTGTCAGATTTTGTTAATGATAATAATCCAGGACATGTCGATTTTTCAAAACCTACCATTCATGAAAGAACAGGCTGGTCCATGAGTCACTGTCTTCAATGCTCTCTAGATCGCAGGTCGCTATTTCACTGATCTCAGTGAGCTCTGATTCAGTGTCGCTAATGCTCTCTAGGTCGCTAGTGTCTATTTCACTTATGTCAGTGAGCTCTGATTCACTGTCTTCCATGCTCTCTGGTTCAAGTGACTCTAGGTCAGTTACCTGACTGGTCCCTGCCTCTGTTTCTTTGAGGGTCTCCAGTTCAGGTTTTTCGCAGGTACCTGGTTCACTGCTACTGTTCAAACTTTCACAGCTTCCAAAAGAAAAGTCACACTGTTATATTCAGAAGTAATGATCACAAACTGAAACTGAATAAATAACCTCAACCTTAAAGCCTTAAATTTGACCAACAGCAAAAGTGTGAAGAATATATTAAACAGTGTGGGTTTATAACATTAGCATATCTGGCTAACAAGCTAATTTGATAATTCAGATAGGCAGTCCAAACATTTAATATGGTCAGAACTTAATCTGAGATAACTTTGATTTGATCCTACAAACATGTTAATTGTTCTTTTTGTCAATATAATGTGATAAATTAACTTTCCATTTGTCTATATTGTCTGATAGTTTGTTTACAAAGCAGTAATATAAAGATAAAAATACTCACCATGAGGTATAGTGTTGGTCGTTCCATGTAATGAAAGGATGAGCGAGGACTTGATCTGGTGTTAGCCTCACATCTGCATCCAGCTGAAGCATTCCCTTCAGCAGGTCGATGCACATCCTCTTCTCTTGGACGTCCACCTCTCTCATGTCCACCAGGTCCAACTAATGTAGGAAACAAAGAGACAATTCAACAGCAGTCAAGTCAAGTCTTGTGATCAATCAAATCATGTGATCTTCAGCAGCTACAGTATCATCTACTTAAACACTTACATTTTCTACTTCATCCAGGCTGTGATAGTGGTATAACTTGCGGCCGTAGGAAAGTACATTATTGTCCCAGAACTCCTCACGTGTCTGAAAGAAGGTGAAGTAGGTTTTTAGATACTCAGAAACAATAAACATAAAATCTTAAATAAAGAGAAGAATGATAAAGATGAGATGACTTTGTGTTCGTGTGATACTTAGTTGTTAAATGTGTGAAAACATTTTGTATTCATACATTCAAATGTCTAATTTTATTCCATACCTTCAGCCTCCATTGTCCAGCAGGGTCTTGAACAAAATATTCTTTACTGTACATCCCGGCACACAGAAGGTGGTCTGGAGGAACCCCAAACAGATCCACCATGCAGTCCACCTGGAGACCAAACACAGCATTACATCTAGATATGCAGCAGGATGCAGTCATAATAACATCCACTATGAACTAGTGAAGTGCACTTCGAGGTGCAAATGACTTTACAACTGTCAGAGATGCTGCCAGAACCGATATATTCTGCTTCATGCAATATAGGATTATGTAAAAGTAGATCTTATATGAAGAATGTAAAAAAGAAAGCAGTAAACTCAGACTTACTGTGTCATAATCAAAAAAGCCTGGGAAGAGGGATTCACCGAGGGCTATGTACCCCATCACCACACCCAGAGACCACATGTCGATGGCCTCTGAAAATGGGAGTCCCAACATCACTTCTGGAGCTCTGAAAATGAAACAAATGTATAATACAGAATGAGGAACTTTTAGCAGATGGCAGAAATATCCTAAAAGTATTAGAACAATGATTGATGATGAATGATGCTCACCGATAGTGTGCTGGTTGGTGAATATCACCCTGCTCTGCTGTGCGGCTGTGAAAAGCGACTCCAAAATCAATCAGCTTCACAGTGAGGGGCTGCACGTTCAGCATAATGGTGTCGAGCTTTAAGTCTGAGTGGATCACGTTGATATCCTTCAGCGCTTTCAATCCACTGGCAGACTGTAAGGACAAAGATCAGAGATTAAATTCACAGAATGCATCAACACTGACAGAGTTGTGTGTTATTGGATGGTACTCTATCCATACCTGTTCAATTATAGCTCGAACTTCATCAAAACACAGAGGGGTGAAGTTCCTCTGGTCCATTAGAAAGTCCCTTAGTGTCATCTCCATCATTTCAAACACCAGAGCAAGCTTCTTGTCTCCGAGTTTGAAAGAGTCGATGAATCGGACGATGTTGTCGTTGTCCAGATTCATCTCCTTGAAATAGTTGAGGACAGTCAACTGTAGATAAATGAGAACATGACAAGTTTAATGCTTGCTCACACACAACATCATCTCTGAACACTGATTAACTTAATAAAGTAACATACTTCATCGTCCAGTTCGCTGCTATTTTGAGGGATCTTCACAGCGACCGTCTCCTTGGTGTCCACTTTGGTGCATTTAAGCACTTCTCCAAAGACTCCCTTTCCCAGAACGGTCACCAGCTCGTAGTTTTTGGGGAGCTGGCGCTCGCTGGAGGGGAGCTTGTTCTTCTTCTTGAAGATTCTCTTAAACATGGCTAAAAACAAAATGTAATGAACATTATCATCTAATAATAAACATCTCAGGGTTAAACTAAACTGATCCAAACTAGCTGCTGCAACTTTAAATTCAAAATCACACTAAATTTTTATTTGACACACAAATGAAGAGACAGCAGTAAAACTGAGTATTAAACTACACTTTGTACTGATTGATTGAAAGGAACGATTGCGTACCTGTATCTCAGATGATTCTCAATCAGTTGAGTTGCTAGGATACTACGATAGGTAGGCTTTATCTGCGTCCACTCTGGTTGGTACGTCGATAAGTCAGTTTTACCTGTGTCCACTCTGGTTGGTCTACAGTTAAATGTCAGGAGGGCTCAGAAAGTGGAACATGAGATCTTGACTCTCCTTATGATGTCATCGTCTACAGTCGTGTCATAAAGCAAGATTCCAAAATATGCAAATGAGCTACTTTGGAACTAAAGGAGCTAAAAACAAATAAAAACAAAAAAGCTGAGCACAAAAACACAGTCACATCATTTATTGTACATTTCTATCTATGAACTCTTGGTTTTGGTTTTAGACCCGTCACAGACGTTGGAGGATGAAATGCTTCAGTTGATGTGAAATCATGATAAACCTCCACATTTGACCAAACTGCTGTCTGCTTTTATTAAACTTAATCTGCTTTTATTAAACTTAATCTTTTCTTTTACTTTTCTTTTGTCTTTTTAATCTATTTTAACCTAGTTTTTACTCTAACTTTTAATAAACCCTTTCTCTTTTCTCTCTTATCTTACTAATTTATTTACTTATTTTATTTAAATAGTTTTTAATTTTTATCTCAGTTTTGATCTCAGTTTTTGTCTTTTAATTTGTTCTGTCTTATTATCAGCTTGTCAATCAACTAATTGTAAAGTACTTTGAACTACATTAGCCTGTATGAAAGCTGCTATATAAATAAAATGTTATTGATTCCTCAAATTTGTGTGAAACTACTACTATAAGTGAAAGCAGAACAAAGTAAAAAAAAAAAAAACAGTTTGAAAGACAGAGTGGAGTTGAACACAGACTGTAAATATGTTTAATATTTAGAATAAAAACTGTCTTATATTACAGTGCAGCAGTGTTTTAATAGAGGATTTATATATAGCCTATTCAATCTGACGTTGCACCAAATAGTTATGCTGTTTGGTGTAAAGATTGAACTCATGTAAAGTGTCAGATCTGATGAACCCAACAAGTAGCTGAATAGTCTGCTTGTTTAACAATAACAGTGAACATCCTGAAGCCTCATATAAACTTTACATCTACTTTTAAATGACTGAGGCATAGACATATATATACGTAGACACCGCATTGACTGTGGAGAGGCGCGTGCCTAAAGCGCCGCCATCTTGGTACAGGGCTAGCAGAGGCAGTAGTGCATGTATATCTATGGAGGTAAGAGCTACTCCACAGTTTCTAAGTTGAATTATTCACTGAAATCTCGACCAATTTCCAAACGGTTTGATTTGTTAAAAACGTGTCTATCTATCTATCTATCTATCTATCTATCTGTCTGTCTGTCTGTCTGAAATTCGTAAGAAACAACCCGTGTGAATATATGCTTCAGCAGAACTGAAATCAGCCCCAACTGTGAACATTTTTAAATCCAGGTTAAAAACACTTCTTCTCTTCTCCTGTGCTTATGATTGAGCTCTTTTAACCACTTAACGCACGCTGTTCCGTTCACGGGACAGGACGGATGTTAGGAGGTAGCCACACGTTCTTCTGGATGTTTTAAACACCAACCCTTAAACATATATATTCATGCCGTACATCGTTGGAAAGCTTAGATTGTCCTGATTCATTCAAGGCCACTCACGACTTATATGGTTGCTCACAGCCGTAATAGTATTAGCGATTAGCTCGGCTAGCCCCTGAGCTAAGTAAGAAAAGCTATAATGCTACATACCTTCAAAGTCTTCCCTTTATCCACAACGATCATCTTATGACTCAGGATTTTCTGTACAGCTCGCCAAGTATCCATTCTTTTGAAATATGAAATCCGTTTCCATAAAACCGGAATATTTTCCTCAATATGTCAACATGTATTTAGTCCAACACGTAACGTAATAACACAAATAACAAACCATATACGGTCCGTTTACGTCATTTCCTGACCTGCACGTCCATCTCAGAGTACACGTGACTAGATGTTTACGACCGTGAGCTCCTCCTGCTTCTGACGACACCACACACAAGCCAATCGGTGTTTAGGATTAGGCAGTACATGTCAATGAGGACATGTGACCGACAACAATAACGACATGGCTTTGACTGACAGCTGTTCCAGCCTATGGAAATATTCGGTGAAATGAAGTTGATAACCTTTTAGCCAATAGTCTGAGGTTTCCAACGGTGTATGACACTAAGCTATTAGTTTGGCTGTCCATAAACAAACTCCAAGCGTAACCGGCGTGCGCCCTGTGCGTAAAAGAGTTGAACCATATATCATTACGCACTCGGCATTTTGGTACACGGTTGGTTCTTCTTCGACTTGACATATGACTTATACCAAAATAAACAGATAGATAGATAGATAGATAGATATGGCCAAACAAAAAAATATGGTTATATGTAATAATAATAATAATATTAATAATAATAATAATAATAATATGATGTCAGCTTTCATTAGAGACCAAGATTTTGATTGTAGGCAAAGGGGATGTGAAGTTATAGGTGTTTGATTGCGGTTATACAGCTTTGGTAACCATGGTAACCAAGTGTCCATTTGGAGTCTCCAAAAAGGACCTGAGGAAAACGCATGGACATACCTGTTGAAAAATAATTCTGAAAAATTCATCTTTTGGTCTTTTGACTCCAAATTTGGACTGCATGAAGCCAAGACCTGTGGCTGTGGCCTCATTGAGTCTATATCCTGCTGAGAGGTCCCTGCAAGGGCGTAGGTTTGGTCTCAACATTGGTAGGGACACTATAACAGCATAACCTGCATGTACATTTTTTTGCTGGGGACGGGCATGTCTGGGGCTGGGCGTTTGTTTGGTCATCAGCCAAAAGAGACTGTGACTCTGAACATAATGCAAATAATTCAGTCAATAATGGTCGGGTCAAGTCTATCCTTGCAAAATATGGGAACACAATCTAAATGACCTATATAACTGCACTCCAAAGATAATGCAAATAAGGTTGCTTAAAAGTTGTAGGGACAATTTGGGCCTCCTGAAAAGTTGGTAGGGTCATGTCCCTACCGTCCCTATGCAAACCTACGCCCATGCCTGAATGTCTGTACACATGTCATTGTAAAGGCAAACCTATGGGCGAGTAAACAACCCCATCATTGTAACCTCTGCCACTCTTTGTCAGTAAGTCACAGAATCACACAGAATCACACAGACACTTTTACAAGAATCCTGAGAGTGTTTCCTTTCCAATGATACCAGACACATCTCTGAGTCTCAAACTATGTGGGATCTGTGCTGCTCACAACTTGAGCATGTCGTTTAGGCTAACAGCATAAAAAACAGGGGCGTGTGTTAAGTGGTTAAAGCTAATTTATTATTTTATGCTGCAATCTTATATTTAAAGCTCTATTCTAGCATTTTATTTCTCTCTTTCTATTTTTCTGTACTTTGTTTTTATTATTAGTGGGGGGTAAAATGTAAAACTCAATTAATTTGGGGGATTTTTATTATGCTTTCAAATCAGTTCAAAGAAAGAAATGAAATAAAAATGATAAATAGGGTAAGTACGACGGAGGAATCACACAGACCATCATGCGGGAGATGGGAGCTTCATTTATGGATGCAGCACTGCCAATCAGCAAAAGCAACCTTTTTAATTCCAGTAGTGTCACTTCAGTCATTATCAGTGTGGATGCCAACAAGAACATGTACAGTCCAGTCAAAATGTGCATTTGGTTAATTGTGCTCAATCAAACATCATAATCATTTATTTAAAAATAATAATAAATGCACACACACACACACACACACACACACACACACACACACACACACACACACACACACACCTAGTCAACGCATTTGTTACTTCTAAGCTGGACATTATTCATTATTATCAGGCTGTACTAACAATTTGCCAAAGCTAAGAAAGGATTCACTTATCTCCCAGCTGAAGGTTGTGTACTACATGGCAAAAAAACAGCATCAGTTTACTGAGTTAACAGATTTATTGAGATCATTAAAAGCCCCTACATGTTTCTACAGTTTCTACAGGCACAGTGAAGTGGTGACCCCCATGATGCACTGAGCTCCTCTCTCCTCCTCCCTCTCTCTCTCTATCCATCCATCTATATCCATTAACATTCATGTACTATTAATGCATTCAATAACCTAAACTTCTTCTCCGGAGTTGTCTGTGCTTTCTGGTCTCACAGGTAATCTGGGCCTGTAGACGTCCTGATGACAGATTCCAGTCCCGGACCTTCTAGCTTCATTGTTGATTTTCATTGTGCTTCTCTCTCCTCTATCCTTCCTTTCTCTCCTCTATCCTTCCTTTCTCTCCTCTCCTTCCTCTCTCTCCTCTATCCTTCCTCTCTCTCCTCTCCTTCCTTTCTCTCCTCTCCTTCCTTTCTCTCCTCTATCCTTCCTCTCTCTCCTCTCCTTCCTCTATCCTTCCTTTCTCCTCTCTCCTTCCTTTCTCTCTCCTCTCCTCTCCTCTCTCTCCTCTATCCTTCCTGTCTCTCCTCTCTCCTTCCTTTCTCCCCTCTCTACCCCAACCGGTCGAGGCAGATGTTCCCCCACTCTGAGTCTGGTTCTGAGGTTACTTCCTGTTAAAAGGGAGTTTTTTCTTGCCTCTGTTGCTCATGTGGGAATGTTGGGTCTCTTTAAAGTTAAAACCTGAAGAGTTCGGTTTAGAACCTGCTCTATGTGTAAAGAGCCTTGAGATGACTTTGTTGTGATTTGGCACTATACAAATAAAGATTGATTGATTGATTGATTGATTGATTGATACACAGGCACAGTGAAGTGTTGAATGATATGGAAAAAACAGTGATTCAAGAACTGCATGACAAAATCAGGAGAAGTGAAAAGATATTTCAAAAGATATTTAAAATGTAATGGTTATAAATGAAAGGTACAAACTGGGATTACTGTAAGTGTCAGTGAGTCAGTCAGTTCTATATGTAAGGAATAAGTAACACACACAGGGATCAGTTGTTGAGCCATTGATTGATTGATTTATTTACAAGTTGATTATATACGATCTATTTGTCATATAAAAATAATTAATCTCAAAGTTATAAAAAAATAAATACTATACTATTAAAAAATAAATAAATAAAATAAATAAATAAATAAAAAAATATATATTAGCGGCTCACTTTGCTTTAAAAAATAAAAATAAAAAAAATTCTAAAATCAGATTCAGGGTCAATATAGCATGTCCAATCAAGCATGTTTTGGGGGACAGTGGGAGGAAACCAGACTACCTGGAGGAAACCCACGCAGACACGGGGAGAACATGCAAACTCCACACAGAGAGGAGGTCTCTGTGAGGTCTCAGTGCTAACCACCGAGCCTCCGTGCTGCCCGCTGCCCGCCATTCAGCCCTCCTCCTCATCCACTCTGATGCAGCAGCAGAACGTCCTCCTCATCCAGGAACAGAAGCGCTTAAAGCCCTTCTTCTCCTTGTTCTGCTGGAGCTCTTTGTCATCGGAAAATCAAAAGCAAGTTAAATACTTCACTTGTTCTCACCGCAATGATTAAACAATGAAAAAGGTCTCATTTCATTTCAGACACAGTTGGAGGTGACCATTTCTTACCAGATGTGGTGTCATTGTCCTCCTGGGACATGCTACAGGGAAGCAGAGGGAGAGAGAGCTGACGTTGTCTCCTGGAGGACGGACAAAAACACACACAGTTAAAATATTATTCCTGATGTATCATGATGTACGTAATGCTTTCTAATCTGCTGTAATTGTGTCCTAATTTCTCCATCTGTCTCCTCTGATGAGGAAATCATCTTACCAAGTCTCCCTCTGTTGTCCGCTGTCCTCCTTCCAGCGCAGGCAGTATTTAGGTGGTGCAGACTGAACATTTCTGTCTTCATCAGCCTGGCTGGTGCTGGGCTTAAGGAGTTCATAGCTGCCAAAAGAAAAGTCACATGGTTATATTCAGAAGTCATTTGTGTCAGATTTTGTTAATGATAATAATCCAGGACATGTCGATTTTTCAAAACCTACCATTCATGAAAGAACAGGCTGGTCCATGAGTCACTGTCTTCAATGCTCTCTAGATCGCAGGTCGCTATTTCACTGATCTCAGTGAGCTCTGATTCAGTGTCGCTAATGCTCTCTAGGTCGCTAGTGTCTATTTCACTTATGTCAGTGAGCTCTGATTCACTGTCTTCCATGCTCTCTGGTTCAAGTGACTCTAGGTCAGTTACCTGACTGGTCCCTGCCTCTGTTTCTTTGAGGGTCTCCAGTTCAGGTTTTTCGCAGGTACCTGGTTCACTGCTACTGTTCAAACTTTCACAGCTTTCAAAAGAAAAGTCACACTGTTATATTCAGAAGTAATGATCACCAACTGAAACTGAATAAATAACCTCAACCTTAAAGCCTTAAATTTGACCAACAGCAAAAGTGTGAAGAATATATTACACAGTGTGGGTTTATAACATTAGCATATCTGGCTAACAAGCTAATTTGATCATTCAGATAGGCAGTCCAAACATTTAATATGGTCAGAACTTAATCTGAGATAACTTTGATTTGATCCTACAAACATGTTAATTGTTCTTTTTGTCAATATAATGTGATAAATTAGCTTTCCATTTGTCTATATTGTCTGATAGTTTGTTTGCAAAGCAGTAATATAAAGATAAAAATACTCACCATGAGGTATAGTGTTGGTTGCGCCATGTAATAAAAGGATGAGCGAGGACTTGATCTGGTGTTATCCTCACATCTGCATCCAGCTGAAGCATTCCCTTCAGCAGGTCGATGCACATCCTCTTCTCTTGGACGTCCACCTCTCTCATGTCCACCAGGTCCAACTAATGTAGGAAACAAAGAGACAATTCAACAGCAGTCAAGTCAAGACACACAAATGAAGAGACAGCAGTAAAACTGAGTATTAAACTACACTTTGTACTGATTGATTGAAAGGAACGATTGCGTACCTGTATCTCAGATGATTCTCAATCAGTTGAGTTGCTAGGATACTACGATAGGTAGGCTTTATCTGCGTCTACTCTGGTTGGTACGTCGATAAGTCAGTTTTACCTGTGTCCACTCTGGTTGGTCTACAGTTAAATGTCAGGAGGGCTCAGAAAGTGGAACATAAGATGTAGACTCTCCTTATGATGTCATCGTCTACAGTCGTGTCATAAAGCAGGGTTCCAAAATATGCAAATGAGCTACTTTGGAACTAAAGGAGCTAAAAACAAATAAAAACAAAACAGCTGTGCACAAAAACACAGTCACATCATTTATTGTACATTTCTATCTATGAACTCTTGGTTTTGGTTTTAGACCCGTCACAGACGTTGGAGGATGAAATGCTTCAGTTGATGTGAAATCATGATAAACCTCCAAATTTGACCAAACTGCTGTCTGCTTTTATTAAACTTAATCTGCTTTTATTAAACTTAATCTGCTTTTATTAAACTTAATCTTTTCTTTTACTTTTCTTTTGTCTTTTTAATCTATTTTAACCGTTTTTACTCTAACTTTTAATACACCCTTTCTCTTTTCTCTCTTATCTTACTAATTTATTTACTTATTTTATTTATTTTTCATTTTTATCATTCTTATTTTCTCTTGTGTGTATTGGTCTCAGTTTTTGTCTTTTAATTTGTTCTGTCTTATTATCAGCTTGTCAATCAACTAATTGTAAAGTACTTTGAACTACATTAGCCTGTATGAAAGCTGCTATATAAATAAAATGTTATTCATTCCTCAAATTTGTGTGAAACTACTACTATAAGTGAAAGCAGAACAAAGTTTTAAAAAAACAGTTTGAAAGACAGAGTGGAGTTGAACACAGACTGTAAATATGTTTAATATTTAGAATAAAAACTGTCTTATATTACAGTGCTGCAGTGTTTTTATAGAGGATTTATATATATATAATCTGACGTTGCACCAAATAGTTATGCTGTGTTTTATAAAGATTGAACTCATGTAAAGTGTCAGATCTGATGAACCCAACAAGTAGCTGGATAGTCTGCTTGTTTAACAATAACAGTGAACATCCTGAAGCCTCATATAAACTTTACATCTACTTTTAAATGACTGAGGCATAGACATATATCTACGTAGACGCCGCATTGACTGTGGAGAGGCGCGTGCCTAAAGCGCCGCCATCTTGGTACAGGGCTAGCAGAGGCAGTAGTGCATGTATATCTATGGAGGTAAGAGCTACTCCACAGTTTCTAAGTTGAATTATTCACTGAAATCTTGACCAATTTCCAAACGGTTTGATTTGTTATAAACGTGTCTATCTATCTATCTATCTATCTATCTATCTATCTATCTACCTATCTATCTATCTATCTATCTATCTGTCTATGTGTCTGAAATTCGTAAGAAACAACCCGTGTGAATATATGTTTCAGCAGAACTGAAATCAGCCCCAACTGTGAATATTTTTAAATCCAAGTTAAAAACACTTCTTCTCTTCTCCTGTGCTTATGATTGAGCTCTTTTAAAGCACTTTACATTTTAATCTTTCATTTGCACTCTCTGTCCTTTTAATGACTTTAACCTCTTAAAACACGCTGTTCCGTCTACGGGACGGGACGGATGTTAGGAGGTAGCCACAAGTTCTTCTGGATGTTTTAAACACCAACCCTTAAACATATATATTCATGCCGTACATCATTAGAAAGCTTAGGTTGTCCTGATTCATTCAAGACCACTCACCAATTATATGGTTGCTCACAGCCGTAACAGTATTAGCGATTAGCTCGGCTAGCCCCTGAGCTAAGTAAGAAAAGCTATAATGCCTACATACCTTCAAAGTCTTCCCTTTATCCACAACGATCATCTTATGACTCAGGACTTTCTGTACAGCTCGCCAAATATCCATTCTTGTGAAATATGAAATCCGTTTCCATAAAACCGGAATACTTTCCTCAATATGTCAACATGTATTTAGTCCAACACGTAACGTAATAACACAAATAACAAACCATAGACGGTCCGTTTACGTCATTTCCTGACCTGCACGTCCATCTCAGAGTACACGTGACTAGATGTTTACGACCGTGAGCCTCTCCTGCTTCTGACGACACCACACACAGGCCAATCGGTGTTTAGGATTAGGCAGTACATGTCTCCAAAGCCAATGAGGACATGTGACCGACAACAATGACGACATGGCTTTGATTGACAGCTGTTCCAGCCTATGGAAATATTCAGTGAAATGAAGTTGATAACCTTTTAGCCAATAGTCAGAGGTTTCCAACGGTGTATGACACTAAGCTATCAGTTTGGCTGTCCATAAACAAACTCCAAGCGTAACCGGCGTGCGCCCTGTGCGTAAAAGAGTTGAACCATATATCATTACGCACTCGGCATTTTGGTACACGGTTGGTTCTTCTTCGACTTGACATATGACTTATAGCAAAATAAACAGATAGATAGATAGATAGATATGGCCAAACAAAAAAATATGGTTATATGTAATAATAATAATAATAATAATAATAATAATAATAATAATAATATGGCGTCACCTTTCATTAGAGACCAAGATTTTGATTGTAGGCAAAGGGGATGTGAAGTTATAGGTGTTTGATTGCGGTTATACAGCTTTGGTAACCAAGTGTCCATTTGGAGTCTCCAAAAAGGACCTGAGGAAAACGCATGGACATACCTGTTGAAAAATAATTCTGAAAAATTCATCTTTTGGTCTTTTGACTCCAAATTTGGACTGCATGAAGCCAAGACCTGTGGCTGTGGCCTCATTGTGTCTATATCCTGCTGAGAGGTCCCTGAATGTCTGTACACATGTCATTGTAAAGGCAAACCTATGGGCGAGTAAACAACCCCATCATTGTAACCTCTGCCACTCTTTGTCAGTAAGTCACAGAATCACACAGACACTTTTACAAGAATCCTGAGAGTGTTTCCTTTCCAATGATACCAGACACATCTCTGAGTCTCAAACTATGTGGGATCTGTGCTGCTCACAACTTGGGCATGTTGTTTAGGCTAACAGCATAAAAAACAGGGGCGTGTGTTAAGTGGTTAAAGCACTTTACATTTTAATCTTTCATTTGCACTCTATGTCCTTTTAATGACTTTAAAGCTAATTTATTATTTTATGCTGCAATCTTATATTTAAAGCTCTATTCTAGCATTTTATTTCTCTCTTTCTATTTTTCTGTACTTTGTTTTTATTATTAGTGGGGGGTAAAATGTAAAACTCAAATTAGTTTGAGGGATTTTTATTATGCTTTCAAATCAGTTCAAAGAAAGAAATGAAATAAAAATGATAAATAGGGTAAGTACGACGGAGGAATCACACGGACCATCATGCGGGAGATGGGAGCTTCATTTATGGATGCAGCACTGCCAATCAGCAAAAGCAACCTTTTTAATTCCAGTAGTGTCACTTCAGTCATTATCAGTGTGGATGCCAACAAGAATATGTACAGTCCAGTCAAAATGTGCATTTGGTTAATTGTGCTCAATCAAACATCATAATCATTTATTTAAAAATAATAATAAATACACACACACACACACACACACACACACACACACACACACACACACACACACACCTAGTCTGCCCATTTCTAACTTCTAAGCTGGACATTATTCATTATTATCAGGCTGTACTAACAATTTGCCAAAGCTAAGAAAGGACTCACTTATCTCCCAGCTGAAGGTTGTGTACTACATGGCAACAAAACAGCATCAGTTTACTGAGTTAACAGATTTATTGAGATCATTAAAAGCCCCTACAGGTTTCTACAGTTTCTACAGGCACAGTGAAGTGGTGACCCCCATGATGCACTGAGCTCCTCTCTCCTCCTCCCTCTCTCTCTCTATCCATCCATCCATCTATATCCATTAACATTCATGTTCTATTAATGCATTCAATAACCTAAACTTCTTCCCCGGAGTTGTCTGTGCTTTCTGGTCTCACAGGTAATCTGGGCCTGTAGACGTCCGGATGACAGATTCCAGTCCCGGACCTTCTAGCTTCATTGTTGATTCTCTCCTCTATCCTTCCTTTCTCTCCTCTATCCTTCCTCTCTCTCCTCTATCCTTCCTTTCTCTCCTCTATCCTTCCTTTCTCTCCTCTATCCTTCCTTTCTCTCCTCTATCCTTCCTTTCTCTCCTCTCCTTCCTCTCTCTCCTCTCCTTCCTTTCTCTCCTCTCCTTCCTCTCTCTCCTCTATCCTTCCTTTCTCTCCTCTCCTTCCTCTCTCTCCTCTCCTTCCTTTCTCTCCTCTCCTTCCTCTCTCTCCTCTATCCTTCCTTTCTCTCCTCTCCTTCCTCTCTCTCCTCTATCCTTCCTTTCTCTCCTCTCCTTCCTCTCTCTCCTCTCCTTCCTTTCTCTCCTCTCCTTCCTCTCTCTCCTCTATCCTTCCTTTCTCTCCTCTCCTTCCTTTCTCTCCTCTATCCTTCCTCTCTCTCCTCTCCTTCCTCTCTCTCCTCTATCTTTCCTTTCCTTTCTCTCCTCTCCTTCCTTTCTCTCCTCTCCTTCCTCTCTCTCCTCTATCCTTCCTTTCTCTCCTCTCATCTCCAACCAGTCGAGGCAGATGTTCTCCCACTCTGAGTCTGGTTCTGAGGTTACTTCCTGTTAAAAGGGAGTTTTTTCTCTCCACTGTTGCTCATGTGGGAATGTTGGGTCTCTTTAAAGTTAAAACCTGAAGAGTTCGGTTTAGAACCTGCTCTATGTGTAAAGAGCCTTGAGATAACTTTGTTGTGATTTGGAGCTATACAAATAAAGATTGATTGATTGATTGATTGATTGATTGATACACAGGCACAGTGAAGTGTTGAATGATATGGAAAAAACAGTGATTCAGGAACTGCATAACAAAATCAGGAGAAGTGAAAAGATATTTCAATAGATATTTAAAATGTAATGGTTATGAATGAAAGGTACAAACTGGGATTACTGTAAGTCTCAGTGAGTCAGTCAGTTCTATATGTAAGGAATAAGTAACACACACAGGGATCAGTTGTTGAGCCATTGATTGATTGATTTATTTACAAGTTGATTATATACTATCTATTTGTCATATAAAAATAACTAATCTCAAAGTTATAAAAAATAAATACTATACTATTAAAAAATAAATAAATAAATAAATAAATAAATACATAAAATAAATAAATAAAAAATATATTAGTGGCTCACTTTGCTTTAAAAAATAAAAATAAAAAAAATTCTAAAATCAGATTCAGTGTCAATTTAGCATCTCCAATCAAGCATGTTTTGGGGGACAGTGGGAGGAAACCAGACTACCTGGAGGAAACCCACGCAGACACGGGGAGAACATGCAAACTCCACACAGAGAGGAGGTCTCTGTGAGGTCTCAGTGCTAACCACCGAGCCTCCGTGCTGCCCGTTGCCCGCCGCTCAGCCCTCCTCCTCATCCACTCTGATGCAGCAGCAGAACGTCCTCCTCATCCAGGAACAGAAGCGCTTAAAGCCCTTCTTCTCCTTGTTCTGCTGGAGCTCTTTGTCATCGGAAAATCAAAAGCAAGTTAAATACTTCACTTGTTCTCACCGCAATGAATAAACAATGAAAAAGGTCTCATTTCATTTCAGACACAGTTGGAGGTGACCATTTCTTACCAGATGTGGTGTCATTGTCCTCCTGGGACATGCTACAGGGAAGCAGAGGGAGAGAGAGCTGACGTTGTCTCCTGGAGGACGGACAAAAAAACACACAGTTAAAATATTATTCCTGATGTATCATGATGTACGTAATGCTTTCTAATCTGCTGTAACTGTGTCCTAATTTCTCCATCTGTCTCCTCTGATGAGGAAATCATCTTACCAAGTCTCCCTCTGTTGTCCGCTGTCCTCCTTCCAGCGCAGGCAGTATTTAGGTGGTGCAGACTGAACATTTCTGTCTTCATCAGCCTGGCTGGTGCTGGGCTTAAGGAGTTCATAGCTGCCAAAAGAAAAGTCACATGGTTATATTCAGAAGTCATTTGTGTCAGATTTTGTTAATGATAATAATCCAGGACATGTCGATGTTTCAAAACCTACCATTCATGAAAGAACAGGCTGGTCCATGAGTCACTGTCTTCAATGCTCTCTAGATCGCAGGTCGCTATTTCACTGATCTCAGTGAGCTCTGATTCAGTGTCGCTAATGCTCTCTAGGTCGCTAGTGTCTATTTCACTTATGTCAGTGAGCTCTGATTCACTGTCTTCCATGCTCTCTGATTCAAGTGACTCTAGGTCAGTTACCTGACTGGTCCCTGCCTCTGTTTCTTTGAGGGTCTCCAGTTCAGGTTCCTGGCAGGTACCTGGTTCACTGCTGCTGTTCAAACTTTCACAGCTTCCAAAAGAAAAGTCACACTGTTATATTCACAAGTAATGATCACCAACTGAAACTGAATAAATAACCTCAACCTTAAAGCCTTAAATTTGACCAACAGCAAAAGTGTGAAGAATATATTAAACAGTGTGGGTTTATAACATTAGCATATCTGGCTAACAAGCTAATTTGATCATTCAGATAGGCAGTCCAAACATTTAATATGGTCAGAACTTAATCTGAGATAACTTTGATTTGATCCTACAAACATGTTAATTGTTCTTTTTGTCAATATAATGTGTTAAATTAGCTTTCCATTTGTCTATATTGTCTGATAGTTTGTTTACAAAGCAGTAATATAAAGATAAAAATACTCACCATGAGGTATAGTGTTGGTCACGCCATGTAATAAAGGGATGAGCGAGGACTTGATCTGGCGTCATCCTCACATCTGCATCCAGCTGAAGCATTCCCTTCAGCAGGTCGATGCACATCCTCTTCTCTTGGACTTCCACCTCTCTCATGTCCACCAGGTCCAACTAATGTAGGAAACAAAGAGACAATTCAACAGCAGTCAAGTCAAGCTTTGTGATCAATCAAATCATGTGATCTTCAGCAGCTACAGTATCATCTACTTTAACACTTACATTTTCTACTTCATCCAGGCTGTGATAGTGATATAACTTGCGGCCGTAGGAAAGTACATTATTGTCCCAGAACTCCTCACGTTTCTGAAAGAAGGTGAAGTAGGTTTTTAGATACTCAGAAACAATAAACATACAATCTTAAATAAAGAAAAGAATGATAAAGATGAGATGACTTTGTGTTCTTGTGATAATTTGTTGTTGAATGTGTGAAAACATTTTGTATTCATACATTCAAATGTCTAATTTTATTCCATACCTTCAGCCTCCATTGTCCAGCTGGGTCTTGAACAAAATATTCTTTACTGTACATCCCGGCACACAGGAGGTGGTCTGGAGGAACCCCAAACAGATCCACCATGCAGTCCACCTGGAGACCAAACACAGCATTACATCTAGATATGCAGCAGGATGCAGTCATAATAATATCCACCATGAACTAATGAAGTGCACTTCGAGGTGCAAATGACTTTACAACTGTCAGAGATGCTGCCAGAACCCAAATATTCTGCTTCATGCAATATAGGATTATGTAAAAGTAGATCTTATATGAAGAATGTAAAAAAGAAAGCAGTAAACTCAGACTTACTGTGTCATAATCAAAAAAGCCTGGGAAGAGGGATTCACCGAGGGCTATGTACCCCATCACCACACCCAGAGACCACATGTCGATGGCCTCTGAAAATGGGAGTCCCAACATCACTTCTGGAGCTCTGAAAATGAAACAAATGTATATAATACAGAATGAGTAACTTTTAGCAGATGGCAGGAATATCCTAAAAGTATTAGAACAATGATTGATGATGAATGATGCTCACCGATAGTGTGCTGGTTGGTGAATATCACCCTGCTCTGCTGTGCGACTGTGAAAAGCGACTCCAAAATCAATCAGCTTCACAGTGAGGGGCTGCACGTTCAGCATAATGGTGTCGAGCTTTAAGTCTGAGTGGATCACGTTGATATCCTTCAGCGCTTTCAATCCACTGGCAGACTGTAAGGACAAAGATCAGAGATTAAATTCCCAGAATGCATCAACACTGACAGAGTTGTGTGTTATTGGATGGTACTCTATCCATACCTGTTCAATTATAGCTCGAACTTCATCAAAACACAGAGGGGTGAAGTTCCTCTGGTCCATTAGAAAGTCTCTTAGTGTCATCTCCATCATTTCAAACACCAGAGCAAGCTTCTTGTCTCCGAGTTTGAAAGAGTCGATGAATCGGACGATGTTGTCGTTGTCCAGATTCATCTCCTTGAAATAGTTGAGGACAGTCAACTGTAGATAAATGAGAACATGACAAGTTTAATGCTTGCTCACCCACAACATAATCTCTGAACACTGATTAACTTAATAAAGTAACATACTTCATCGTCCAGTTCGCTGCTATTTTGAGGGATCTTCACAGCGACCGTCTCCTTGGTGTCCACTTTGGTGCATTTAAGCACTTCTCCAAAGACTCCCTTTCCCAGAACGGTCACCAGCTCGTAGTTTTTGGGGAGCTGGCTCTCGCTGGAGGGGAGCTTGTTCTTCTTCTTGAAGATTCTCTTAAACATGGCTAAAAACAAAATGTAATGAACATTATCATCTAATAATAAACATCTCAGGGTTAAACTAAACTGATCCAAACTAGCTGCTGCAACTTTAAATTCAAAATCACACTACATTTTTATTTGACACACAAATGAAGAGACAGCAGTAAAACTGAGTATTAAACTATACTTTGTACTGATTGATTGAAAGGAACGATTGCGTACCTGTATCTCAGATGATTCTCAATCAGTTGAGTTGCTAGGATACTTTGATAGGTAGGCTTTATCTGCGTCCACTCTGGTTGGTACGTCGATAAGTCAGTTTTACCTGTGTCCACTCTGGTTGGTCTACAGTTAAATGTCAGGAGGGCTCAGAAAGTGGAACATGAGATCCAGACTCTCCTTATGATGTCATCGTCTACAGTTGTGTCATAAAGCAGAGTTCCAAAATATGCAAATGAGCTACTTTGGAACTAAAGGAGCTAAAAACAAATAAAAACAAAAAAGCTGAGCACAAAAACACAGTCACATCATTTATTGTACATTTCTATCTATGAACTCTTGGTTTTGGTTTTAGACCCGTCACAGACGTTGGAGGATGAAATGCTTCAGTTGATGTGAAATCATGATAAACCTCCAAATTTGACCAAACTGCTGTCTGCTTTTATTAAACTTAATCTGCTTTTATTAAACTTAATCTTTTATTTTACTTTTCTTTTGTCTTTTTAATCTATTTTAACCTAGTTTTTACTCTAACTTTTAATAAACCCTTTCTCTTTTCTCTCTTATCTTACTAATTTATTTACTTATTTTATTTAAATAGTTTTTCATTTTTATCATTCTTATTTTCTCTTGTGTGTATTGGTCTCAGTTTTTGTCTTTTAATTTGTTCTGTCTTATTATCAGCTTGTCAATCAACTAATTGTAAAGTACTTTGAACTACATTAGCCTGTATGAAAGCTGCTATATAAATAAAATGTTATTGATTCCTCAAATTTGTGTGAAACTACTACTAAGTGAAAGCAGAACAAAGTAAAAAAAAAAAAAAAACAGTTTGAAAGACAGAGTGGAGTTGAACACAGACTGTAAGTATGTTTAATATTTAGAATAAAAACTGTCTGGGGTTGAGCATAGCTCAGCGGGTAGCGCACCCGCCCCATGTCTTGAGGCTACAGTCCTCGTTGCAGGCGACCCCGGTTCGAATCCCGAGCCGAGCGGTCTTATCCTGCGTGTCATTCCCCCTCTCTCTGCCTGTTTCCTGTCTCTCTCCACTGTCCTGTACATTAAAGGCAAAAAAAGCCCGAAAAAATATACTTTAAAAAAAAAAAAAAAAAAAAAAAAAAAAGAATAAAAACTGTCTTATATTACAGTGCAGCAGTGTTTTTATAGAGGATATATATATATATAATCTGACGTTGCACCAAATAGGCTAGTTATGCTGTGTTTTATGTAAAGATTGAACTCATGTAAAGTGTCAGATGAACCCAACAAGTAACTGAATAGTCTGCTTGTTTAACAATAACAGGGAACATCCTGAAGCCTCATATAAACTTTACATCTACTTTTAAATGACTGAGGCATAGACATATATATACGTAGACACCGCATTGACTGTGGAGAGGCGCGTGCCTAAAGCGCCGCCATCTTGGTACAGGGCTAGCAGAGGCAGTAGTGCATGTATATCTATGGAGGTAAGAGCTACTCCAGTTTCTAAGTTGAATTATTCACTGAAATCTCGACCAATTTCCAAACGGTTTGATTTGTTAAAAACGTGTCTATCTATCTATCTGTCTATCTATCTATCTATCTATCTATCTATCTGTCTATCTATCTATCTATCTATCTATCTGTCTATCTGTCTGAAATTCGTAAGAAACAACCCGTGTGAATATATGTTTCAGCAGAACTGAAATCAGCCCCAACTGTGAATATTTTTAAATCCAAGTTAAAAACACTTCTTCTCTTCTCCTGTGCTTATAATGATTGAGCTCTTTTAAAGCACTTTATATTTTAATCTTTCATTTGCACTCTATGTCCTTTTAATGACTTTAACCTCTTAACGAACGCTGTTCCGTCTACGGAACGGGACGGATGTTGGGAGGTAGCCACAAGTTCTTCTGAATGTTTTAAACACCAACCCTTAAACATATATAATCATGCCGTACATCGTTGGAAAGCTTAGATTGCCCTGATTCATTCAAGACCACTCACAACTTATATGGTTGCTCACAGCTGTAATAATATTAGCGATTAGCTTGGCTAGCCCCTGAGCTAAGTAAGAAAAGCTATAATGCTACATACCTTCAAAGTCTTCCCTTTATCCACAACGATCATCTTATGACTCAGGACTTTCTGTACAGCTCGCCAAATATCCATTCTTGTGAAATATGAAATCCGTTTCCATAAAACCGGAATATTTTCCTCAATATGTCAACATGTATTTAGTCCAACACGTAACGTAATAACACAAATAACAAACTATATACGGTCCGTTTACGTCATTTCCTGACCTGCACGTCCATCTCAGAGTACACGTGACTAGATGTTTACGACCGGGAGCCTCTTCTGCTTCTGACGACACCACACAAGCCAATCGGTGTTTAGGTTTAGGCAGTACATGTCTCCAAAGCCAATGAGGACATGTGACCGACAACAATGACGACATGGCTTTGATTGACTGCTGTTCCAGCCTATGGAAATATTCGGTGAAATGAAGTTGATAATCTTTTAGCCAATAGTCAGAGGTTTCCAACGGTGTATGACACTAAGCTATTACGTTTGGCTGTCCATAAACAAACTCCAAGCGTAACCGGCGTGCGCCCGGTGCGTAAAAGAGTTGAACCATATATCATTACGCACTCGGCATTTTGGTACACGGTTGGTTCTTCTTCGACTTGACATATGACTTATACCAAAATAAACAGATAGATAGATAGATAGATATGGCCAAACAAAAAAAATATGGTTATATGTAATAATAATAATAATAATATTAATATTGATAATAATAATAATATGGCGTCAGCTTTCATTAGAGACCAAGATTTTGATTGTAGGCAAAGGGGATGTGAAGTTATAGGTGTTTGATTGCGGTTATACAGCTTTGGTAACCATGGTAACCAAGTGTCTATTTGGAGTCTCCAAAAAGGACCTGAGGAAAACGCATGGACATACCTGTTGAAAAATAACTCTGAAAAATTCATCTTTTGGTCTTTTGACTCCAAATTTGGACTGCATGAAGCCAAGACCTGTGGCTGTGGCCTCATTGTGTCTATATCCTGCTGAGAGGTCCCTGAATGTCTGTACACATGTCATTGTAAAGGCAAACCTATGGGCGAGTAAACAACCCCATCATTGTAACCTCTGCCACTCTTTGTCAGTAAGTCACAGAATCACACAGACACTTTTACAAGAATCCTGAGAGTGTTTCCTTTCCAATGATACCAGACACATCTCTGAGTCTCAAACTATGTGGGATCTGTGCTGCTCACAACTTGGGCATGTCGTTTAGGCTAACAGCATAAAAAACAGGGGCGTGTGTTAAGTGGTTAAAGCTAATTTATTATTTTATGCTGCAATCTTATATTTAAAGCTCTATTCTAGCATTTTATTTCTCTCTTTCTATTTTTCTGTACTTTGTTTTTATTATTAGTGGGGGGTAAAATGTAAAACTCAATTTAGTTTGGGGGATTTTTATTATGCTTTCAAATCAGTTCAAAGAAAGAAATGAAATAAAAATGATAAATAGGGTAAGTACGACGGAGGAATCACACGGACCATCATGCGGGAGATGGGAGCTTCATTTATGGATGCAGCACTGCCAATCAGCAAAAGCAACCTTTTTAATTCCAGTAGTGTCACTTCAGTCATTATCAGTGTGGATGCCAACAAGAATATGTACAGTCCAGTCAAAATGTGCATTTGGTTAATTGTGCTCAATCAAACATCATAATCATTTATTTGAAAATAATAATAAATGCACACACACACACACAGACACCACACACCACACACACACACACACACTCACACCACACACACACACACACACTCACACACACACACACACACACCTAGTCAACGCATTTGTTACTTCTAAGCTGGACATTATTCATTATTATCAGGCTGTACTAACAATTTGCCAAAGCTAAGAAAGGACTCACTTATCTCCCAGCTGAAGGTTGTGTACTACATGGCAAAAAAACAGCATCAGTTTACTGAGTTAACAGATTTATTGAGATCATTAAAAGCCCCTACAGGTTTCTACAGTTTCTACAGGCACAGTGAAGTGGTGACCCCCATGATGCACCGAGCTCCTCTCTCCTCCTCCCTCTCTCTCTCTATCCATCCATCTATATCCATTAACATTCATGTTCTATTAATGCATTCAATAAGCTAAACTTCTTCCCCGGAGTTGTCTGTGCTTTCAGAGGCCTGTACTACGAAGCTGGATTTTCTCTTATCGAGGTAACTTCAGGGTTAACCCGGGGTTTTCCGTACTACGAAGCTGGTTCACTTCTTACCGGGGTAAATCACCATGGTAACTTATGCTGAACGGCTAACCTGCTCCGGAGCAGGTTATGTTCTGGATAAGAGATCAATGAGTACAAAAGCACCACCTCCTGACCAATCAGCTCTCTTAGAAAATGACCTGCCCATTCTTAAAAGATCCCGTCAACATTGGTGCGCGGATCGCGAGAGGAGCGCTTAGGAGAGAATGAGTTTTTAGGGATAGATGCAATTTTTTAATTTGCCAAAATATATATTTAATAAATAATCATTGAGGCACGTGGGGGATATTATTCTGTTTGACATCCTGAGATCAAAGGGTCAGGGAGCATAATAACTGTATTTATTTATTGTAATTGTAAAAAATTGACGAAAATATATATTTGTAAAATAATCCTTGAGGCACATGAGGGATATTAGTCTGTATGTTATACAGTTGGTTTGAAATCATTCACTCAAATGGTTGAAGCGCATAATAGGTTTGTATTTTGAATGTTGAATATTAAACTAACTTAATGTCTCTTAATGTTTTTACTCTGTAGCACTTTGAGATTGCTTTTATGAAAAGTGCATTACAAATAAAATTTATTATTATTATTATTATTATTATTCTTATGAGAGGAAGGGCACTGAGGAAGCGATCTGCCCCAAACGTCTGTGCCGTAATAAATTGACATTGTGTGATCAGAGTGCTGTCCGTTTATATTGTCTGATAAATTAATATTGTATGATCTCATGAATTTACACATTAACAGAGTCGGCAATTTTCTGCCAGCATTTTTTGCTTTTGGCCTGGATGATGTTTGAATTCTTCATATTGTTGAAGAATAATTGTCTGCTCCTCCATGGTAAAGTAGGCTGCTCTGCAGGGTTTCTGCATGTTTGTGATTGGTCAGACGCTGCAAACACCTCCCCTTTATGTGAGCGCGCAGAGATCCAGATTGGAAAACCCTGGGTTGATTTACCGAGTTGATAACCAGCTTCGTAGTACCGCTTATCCTGGACTGCGAAGATCTGGTTAAGTCAACCCAGGTAACGGAGAGAGATCCTGGATAGGTTAATCCAGCTTCGTAGTACAGGCCTCTGGTCTCACAGGTAATCTGGGCCTGGAGACGTCCGGATGACAGATTCCAGTCCCGGACCTTCTAGCTTCATTGTTGATTTTCATTGTGCTTCTCTCCTCTATCCTTCCTTTCTCTCCTCTCCCTCTCTCCTCTATCCTTCCTTTCTCTCCTCTCAACCCCAACCGGTCGAGGCAGATGTTCTCCCACTCTGAGTCTGGTTCTGAGGTTACTTCCTGTTAAAAGGGAGTTTTTTTCTCTCCACTGTGTCTCATGTGGGAATGTTGGGTCTCTTTAAAGTTAAAACCTGAAGAGTTCAGTTTAGAACCTGCTCTATGTGTAAAGAGCCTTGAGATAACTTTGTTGTGATTTGGCGCTATACAAATAAAGATTGATTGATTGATTGATTGATTGATTGATTGATACACAGGCACAGTGAAGTGTTGAATGATATGGAAAAAACAGTGATTCAAGAACTGCATGACAAAATCAGGAGAAGTGAAAAGATATTTCAATAGATATTTAAAATGTAATGGTTATGAATGAAAGGTACAAACTGGGATTACTGTAAGTCTCAGTGAGTCAGTCAGTTCTATATGTAAGGAATAAGTAACACACACAGGGATCAGTTGTTGAGCCATTGATTGATTGATTTATTTACAAGTTGATTATATACGATCTATTTTTCATATAAAAATAATGAATCTCAAAGTTATAAAAAATAAATATTATACTATTAAAAAATAAATAAATAAATAAATAAATAAATAAATAAATAAATAAATAAATAAATAAAAAATATATTAGTGGCTCACTTTGCTTTAAAAAATAAAAATAAAAAAAATTCTAAAATCAGATTCAGTGTCAATTTAGCATCTCCAATCAAGCATGTTTTGGGGGACAGTGGGAGGAAACCAGACTACCTGGAGGAAACCCACGCAGACACGGGGAGAACATGCAAACTCCACACAGAGAGGAGGTCTCTGTGAGGTCTCAGTGCTAACCACCGAGCCTCCGTGCTGCCCGCTGCCCGCCGCTCAGCCCTCCTCCTCATCCACACTGATGCAGCAGCAGAACGTCCTCCTCATCCAGGAACAGAAGCGCTTAAAGCCCTTCTTCTCCTTGTTCTGCTGGAGCTCTTTGTCATCGGAAAATCAAAAGCAAGTTAAATACTTCACTTGTTCTCACCGCAATGAATAAACAATGAAAAAGGTCTCATTTCATTTCAGACACAGTTGGAGGTGACCATTTCTTACCAGATGTGGTGTCATTGTCCTCCTGGGACATGCTACAGGGAAGCAGAGGGAGAGAGAGCTGACGTTGTCTCCTGGAGGACGGACAAAAACACACAGTTAAAATATTATTGCTGATGTATCATGATGTACATAATGCTTTCTAATCTGCTGTAATTGTGTCCTAATTTCTCCATCTGTCTCCTCTGATGAGGAAATCATCTTACCAAGTCTCCCTCTGTTGTCCGCTGTCCTCCTTCCAGCGCAGGCAGTATTTAGGTGGTGCAGACTGAACATGTCTGTCTTCATCAGCCTGGCTGGTGCTGGGCTTAAGGAGTTCATAGCTGCCAAAAGAAAAGTCACATGGTTATATTCAGAAGTCATTTGTGTCAGATTTTGTTAATGATAATAATCCAGGACATGTCGATTTTTCAAAACCTACCATTCATGAAAGAACAGGCTGGTCCATGAGTCACTGTCTTCAATGCTCTCTAGATCGCAGGTCGCTATTTCACTGATCTCAGTGAGCTCTGATTCAGTGTCGCTAATGCTCTCTAGGTCGCTAGTGTCTATTTCACTTATGTCAGTGAGCTCTGATTCACTGTCTTCCATGCTCTCTGGTTCAAGTGACTCTAGGTCAGTTACCTGACTGGTCCCTGCCTCAGTTTCTTTGAGGGTCTCCAGTTCAGGTTTTTCGCAGGTACCTGGTTCACTGCTACTGTTCAAACTTTCACAGCTTCCAAAAGAAAAGTCACACTGTTATATTCAGAAGTAATGATCACCAACTGAAACTGAATAAATAACCTCAACCTTAAAGCCTTAAATTTGACCAACAGCAAAAGTGTGAAGAATATATTACACAGTGTGGGTTTATAACATTAGCATATCTGGCTAACAAGCTCATTTGATCATTCAGATAGGCAGTCCAAACATTTAATATGGTCAGAACTTAATCTGAGATAACTTTGATTTGATCCTACAAACATGTTAATTGTTCTTTTTGTCAATATAATGTGATAAATTAGCTTTCCATTTGTCTATATTGTCTGATAGTTTGTTTGCAAAGCAGTAATATAAAGATAAAAATACTCACCATGAGGTATAGTGTTGGTCGTTCCATGTAATAAAGGGATGAGCGAGGACTTGATCTGGTGTTAGCCTCACATCTGCATCCAGCTGAAGCATTCCCTTCAGCAGGTCGATGCACATCCTCTTCTCTTGGACGTCCACCTCTCTCATGTCCACCAGGTCCAACTAATGTAGGAAACAAAGAGACAATTCAACAGCAGTCAAGTCAAGTCTTGTCATCAATCAAATCATGTGATCTTCAGCAGCTACAGTATCATCTACTTTAACACTTACATTTTCTACTTCATCCAGGCTGTGATAGTGATATAACTTGCGGCCGTAGGAAAGTACATTATTGTCCCAGAACTCCTCACGTGTCTGAAAGAAGGTGAAGTAGGTTTTTAGATACTCAGAAACAATAAACATACAGTCTTAATTAAAGAGAAGAATGATAAAGATGAGATGACTTTGTGTTCGTGTGATACTTAGTTGTCGAATGTGTGAAAACATTTTGTATTCATACATTCAAATGTCTAATTTTATTCCATACCTTCAGCCTCCACTGTCCAGCAGGGTCTTGAACAAAATATTCTTTACTGTACATCCCGGCACACAGAAGGTGGTCTGGAGGAACCCCAAACAGATCCACCATGCAGTCCACCTGGAGACCAAACACAGCATTACATCTAGATATGCAGCAGGATGCAGTCATAATAACATCCATTATGAACTAGTGAAGTCCACTTCGAGGTGCAAATGACTTTACAACTGTCAGAGATGCTGCCAGAACCCAAATATTCTGCTTCATGCAATATAGAATTATGTAAAAGTAGATCTTATATGAAGAATGTAAAAAAGAAAGCAGTAAACTCAGACTTACTGTGTCATAATCAAAAAAGCCTGGGAAGAGGGATTCACCGAGGGCTATGTACCCCATCACCACACCCAGAGACCACATGTCGATGGCCTCTGAAAATGGGAGTCCCAACATCACTTCTGGAGCTCTGAAAATGAAACAAATGTATATAATACAGAATGAGGAACTTTTAGCAGATGGCAGGAATATCCTAAAAGTAGTAGAACAATGATTGATGATGAATGATGCTCACCGATAGTGTGCTGGTTGGTGAATATCACCCTGCTCTGCTGTACGGCTGTGAAAAGCGACTCCAAAATCAATCAGCTTCACAGTGAGGGGCTGCACGTTCAGCATAATGGTGTCGAGCTTTAAGTCTGAGTGGATCACGTTGATATCCTTCAGCGCTTTCAATCCACTGGCAGACTGTAAGGACAAAGATCAGAGATTAAATTCACAGAATGCATCAACACTGACAGAGTTGTGTGTTATTGGATGGTACTCTATCCATACCTGTTCAATTATAGCTCTGACTTCATCAAAACACAGAGGGGTGAAGTTCCTGTGGTCCATTAGAAAGTCTCTTAGTGTCATCTCCATCATTTCAAACACCAGAGCAAGCTTCTTGTCTCCGAGTTTGAAAGAGTCGATGAATCGGACGATGTTGTCGTTGTCCAGATTCATCTCCTTGAAATAGTTGAGGACAGTCAACTGTAGATAAATGAGAACATGACAAGTTTAATGCTTGCTCACACAACAACATCATCTCTGAACACTGATTAACTTAATAAAGTAACATACTTCATCGTCCAGTTCGCTGCTATTTTGAGGGATCTTCACAGCGACCGTCTCCTTGGTGTCCACTTTGGTGCATTTAAGCACTTCTCCAAAGACTCCCTTTCCCAGAACGGTCACCAGCTCGTAGTTTTTGGGGAGCTGGCTCTCGCTGGAGGGGAGCTTGTTCTTCTTCTTGAAGATTCTCTTAAACATGGCTAAAAACAAAATGTAATGAACATTATCATCTAATAATAAACATCTCAGGGTTAAACTAAACTGATCCAAACTAGCTGCTGCAACTTTAAATTCAAAATCACACTAAATTTTTATTTGACACACAAATGAAGAGACAGCAGTAAAACTGAGTATTAAACTACACTTTGTACTGATTGATTGGAAGGAACGATTGCGTACCTGTATCTCAGATGATTCTCAATCAGTTGAGTTGCTAGGATACTACGATAGGTAGGCTTTATCTGCGTCCACTCTGGTTGGTACGTCGATAAGTCAGTTTTACCTGTGTCCACTCTGGTTGGTCTACAGTTAAATGTCAGGAGGGCTCAGAAAGTGGAACATGAGATCTTGACTCTCCTTATGATGTCATCGTCTACAGTCGTGTCATACAGCAGGGTTCCAAAATATGCAAATGAGCTACTTTGGAACTAAAGGAGCTAAAAACAAATAAAAACAAAAAAGCTGTGCACAAAAACACAGTCACATCATTTATTGTACATTTCTATCTATGAACTCTTGGTTTTGGTTTTAGACCCGTCACAGACGTTGGAGGATGAAATGCTTCAGTTGATGTGAAATCATGATAAACCTCCAAATTTGACCAAACTGCTGTCTGCTTTTATTAAACTTAATCTGCTTTTATTAAAATGAATCTGCTTTTATTAAACTTAATCTGCTTTTATTAAACTTAATCTTTTCTTTTACTTTTCTTTTGTCTTTTTAATCTATTTTAACCGTTTTTACTCTCACTTTTAATACACCCTTTCTCTTTTCTCTCTTATCTTACTAATTTATTTACTTATTTTATTTAAATAGTTTTTCATTTTTATCATTCTTATTTTCTCTTGTGTGTATTGGTCTCAGTTTTTGTCTTTTAATTTGTTCTGTCTTATTATCAGCTTGTCAATCAACTAATTGTAAAGTACTTTGAACTACATTAGCCTGTATGAAAGCTGCTATATAAATAAAATGTTATTGATTCCTCAAATTTGTGTGAAACTATTACTAAGTGAAAGCAGAACAAAGTAAAAAAAAACATTTTGAAAGACAGAGTGGAGTTGAACACAGACTGTAAATATGTTTAATATTTAGAATAAAAACTGTCTTATATTACAGTGCAGCAGTGTTTTTATAGAGGATTTATATATATATAATCTGACGTTGCACCAAATAGTTATGCTGTGTTTTATGTAAAGATTGAACTCATGTAAAGTGTCAGATCTGATGAACCCAACAAGTAGCTGAATAGTCTGCTTGTTTAACAATAACAGTGAACATCCTGAAGCCTCATATATAAACTTTACATCTACTTTTAAATGACTGAGGCATAGACATATATATACGTAGACACCGCATTGACTGTGGAGAGGCGCGTGCCTAAAGCGCCGCCATCTTGGTACAGGGCTAGCAGAGGCAGTAGTGCATGTATATCTATGGAGGTAAGAGCTACTCCACAGTTTCTAAGTTGAATTATTCACTGAAATCTCGACCAATTTCCAAACGGTTTGATTTGTTAAAAACGTGTCTATCTATCTATCTATCTATCTACCTGTCTATAATTCGTAAGAAACAACCCGTGTGAATATATGTTTCAGCAGAACTGAAATCAGCCCCAACTGTGAATATTTTTAAATCCAAGTTAAAAACACTTCTTCTCTTCTCCTGTGCTTATGATTGAGCTCTTTTAAAGCACTTTACATTTTAACCTTTCATTTGCACTCTATGTCCTTTTAATGACTTTAACCACTTAACACACGCTGTTCCTCCTACGGGACGGGACGGATGTTAGGAGGTAGCTACAAGTTCTTCTGAATGTTTTAAACAGCAACCCTTAAACATATATACTCATGCCGTACATTGTTGGAAAGCTTAGATTCTTCTGATTCATTCAAGACCACTCACGACTTATATGGTTGCTCAAAGCCGTAATAGTATTAGCGATTAGCTCGGCTAGCCCCTGAGCTAAGTAAGAAAAGCTATAATGCCTACATACCTTCAAAGTCTTCCCTTTATCCACAACGATCATCTTATGACTCAGGACTTTCTGTACAGCTCGCCAAGTATCCATTCTGCTGAAATATGAAATCCGTTTCCATAAAACCGGAATATTTTCCTCAATATGTCAACATGTATTTAGTCCAACACGTAACGTAATAACACAAATAACAAACTATATACGGTCCGTTTACGTCATTTCCTGACCTGCGCGTCCATCTCAGAGTACACGTGACTAGATGTTTACGACCGTGAGCCTCTTCTGCTTCTGACGACACCACACACAAGCCAATCGGTGTTTAGGATTAGGCAGTACATGTCTCCAAAGCCAATGAGGACATGTGACCGACAACAATGACGACATGGCTTTGATTGACTGCTGTTCTAGCCTATGGAAATATTCGGTGAAATGAAGTTGATAACCATTTAGCCAATAGTCAGAGGTTTCCAACGGTGCATGACACTAAGCTATCGTTTGGCTGTCCATAAACAAACTCCAAGCGTAACCGGCGTGCGCCCTGTGCGTAAATGAGTTGAACCATATATCATTACGCACTCGGCATTTTGGTACACGGTTGGTTCTTCTTCGACTTGACATATGACTTATAGCAAAATAAACAGATAGATAGATAGATAGATATGGCCAAACAAAAAATATATGGTTATATGTAATAATAATAATAATAATAATATTAATAATAATAATAATATGGCGTCAGCTTTCATTAGAGACCAAGATTTTGATTGTAGGCAAAGGGGATGTGAAGTTATAGGTGTTTGATTGTGGTTATACAGCTTTGGTAACCAAGTGTCCATTTGGAGTCTCCAAAAAGGACGTGAGGAAAACGCATGGACATACCTGTTGAAAAATAATTCTGAAAAATGTATCTTTTGGTCTTTTGACTCCAAATTTGGACTGCATGAAGCCAAGACCTGTGGCTGTGGCCTCATTGTGTCTATATCCTGCTGAGAGGTCCCTGAATGTCTGTACACATGTCATTGTAAAGGCAAACCTATGGGCGAGTAAACAACTCCATCATTGTAACCTCTGCCACTCTTTGTCAGTAAGTCACAGAATCACACAGACACTTCTACAAGAATCCTGAGAGTGTTTCCTTTCCAATGATACCAGACACATCTCTGAGTCTCAAACTATGTGGGATCTGTGCTGCTCACAACTTGGGCATGTCGTTTAGGCTAACAGCATAAAAAACAGGGGCGTGTGTTAAGAGGTTAAAGCTAATTTATTATTTTATGCTGCAATCTTATATTTAAAGCTCTATTCTAGCATTTTATTTCTCTCTTTCTATTTTTCTGTACTTTGTTTTTATTATTAGTGCGGGGTAAAATGTAAAACTTAATTTAGTTTGGGGGATTTTTTTTATGCTTTCAAATCAGTTCAAAGAAAGAAATGAAATAAAAATGATAAATAGGGTAAGTACGACGGAGGAATCACACGGACCATCATGCGGGAGATGGGAGCTTCATTTATGGATGCAGCACTGCCAATCAGCAAAAGCAACCTTTTTAATTCCAGTAGTGTCACTTCAGTCATTATCAGTGTTGATGCCAACAAGAATATGTACAGTCCAGTCAAAATGTGCATTTGGTTAATTGTGCTCAATCAAACATCATAATCATTTATTTAAAAATAATAATAAATGCACACACACACACACACACACACACACACACACACACACACACACACACACACACACACACACACACACACACACGCACACACACACACACACACACACACATCTAGTCAACGCATTTCTAACTTCTAAGCTGGACATTATTCATTATTATCAGGCTGTACTAACAATTTGCCAAAGCTAAGAAAGGACTCACTTATCTCCCAGCTGAAGGTTGTGTACTACATGGCAAAAAACAGCATCAGTTTACTGAGTTAACAGATTTATTGAGATCATTAAAAGCCCCTACAGGTTTCTACAGTTTCTACAGGCACAGTGAAGTGGTGACCCCCATGATGCACTGAGCTCCTCTCTCCTCCTCCCTCTCTCTCTCTCTATCCATCCATCTATATCCATTAACATTCATGTTCTATTAATGCATTCAATAACCTAAACCTCTTCCCCGGAGTTGTCTGTGCTTTCTGGTCTCACAGGTAATCTGGGCCTGTAGACGTCCGGATGACAGATTCCAGTCCCAGACCTTCTAGCTTCATTGTTGATTTTCATTGTGCTTCTCTCCTCTATCCTTCCTCTCTCTCCTCTCCTTCCTCTCTCTCCTCTATCCTTCCTCTCTCTCCTCTATCCTTCCTCTCTCTCCTCTCCTTCCTCTCTCTTCTCTATCCTTCCTTTCTCTCCTCTCCTTCCTTTCTCCTCTCTCCTTCCTTTCTCTCCTCTCCTTCCTCTCTCTTCTCTCCTTCCTCTCTCTCCTCTATCCTTCCTTTCTCTCCTCTATCCTTCCTTTCTCTCCTCTATCCTTCCTTTCTCTCCTCTCCTTCCTCTCTCTCCTCTATCTATCCTTCCTTTCTCTCCTCTCCTTCCTCTCTCTCCTCTATCCTTCCTTTCTCTCCTCTCCTTCCTTTCTCTCCTCTCCTTCCTCTCTCTCCTCTCCTTCCTCTCTCTCCTCTATCCTTCCTCTCTCTCCTCTATCCTTCCTTTCTCTCCTCTCCTTCCTCTCTCTCCTCTATCCTTCCTTTCTCTCCTCTCCTTCCTCTCTCTCCTCTCCTTCCTTTCTCTCCTCTCCGTCCTCTCTCTCCTCTATCCTTCCTTTCTCTCCTCTCCTTCCTCTATCCTTCATTTCTCTCCTCTCCTTCCTCTCTCTCCTCTATCCTTCCTTTCTCTCCTCTATCCTTCCTTTCTCTCCTCTCCTTCCTCTCTCTCCTCTCCGTCCTCTCTCTCCTCTATCCTTCCTTTCTCTCCTCTCCTTCCTCTCTCTCCTCTCCTTCCTTTCTCTCCTCTCCTTCCTCTCTCTCCTCTATCCTTCCTTTCTCTCCTCTCCTTCCTCTCTCTCCTCTCCTTCCTCTCTCTCCTCTATCCTTCCTTTCTCTCCTCTCCTTCCTCTCTCTCCTCTATCTTTCCTTTCTCTCCTCTCCTTCCTCTCTCTCCTCTCCTTCCTCTCTCTCTCCTCTATCCTTCCTTTCTCTCCTCTCTACCCCAACCGGTCGAGGCAGATGTTCTCCCACTCTGAGTCTGGTTCTGAGGTTTCTTCCTGTTAAAAGGGAGTTTTTTCTCTCCACTGTTGCTCATGTGGGAATGTTGGGTCTCTTTAAAGTTAAAACCTGAAGAGTTCGGTTTAGAACCTGCTCTATGTGTAAAGTGCCTTGAGATAACTTTGTTGTGATTTGGCGCTATACAAATAAATATTGATTGATTGATTGATTGATTGATACACAGGCACAGTGAAGTGAACAAAACAGTGATTCAAGAACTGCATGACAAAATCAGGAGAAGTGAAAAGATATTTCAAAAGATATTTAAAATGTAATGGTTATGAATGAAAGGTACAAACAGGGATTACTGTAAGTCTCAGTGAGTCAGTCAGTTCTATATGTAAGGAATAAGTAACACACACAGGGATCAGTTGTTGAGCCATTGATTGATTGATTTATTTACAAGTTGATTATATACGATCTATTTGTCATATAAAAATAATTCATCTCAAAGTTATAAAAAAATAAATACTATACTATTAAAAAATAAATAAATAAATAAATAAATAAATAAAAAATATATTAGCGGCTCACTTTGCTTTAAAAAATAAAAATAACAATAATTCTAAAATCAGATTCAGTGTCAATTTAGCATCTCCAATCAAGCATGTTTTGGGGGACAGTGGGAGGAAACCAGAATACCTGGAGGAAACCCACGCAGACACGGGGAGAACATGCAAACTCCACACAGAGAGGAGGTCTCTGTGAGGTCTCAGTGCTAACCACCGAGCCTCCGTGCTGCCCGCTGCCCGCCATTCAACCCTCCTCCTCCTCATCCACACTGATGCAGCAGCAGAACGTCCTCCTCATCCAGGAACAGAAGCGCTTAAAGCCCTTCTTCTCCTTGTTCTGCTGGAGCTCTTTGTCATCGGAAAATCAAAAGCAAGTTAAATACTTCACTTGTTCTCACCGCAATGAATAAACAATGAAAAAGGTCTCATTTCATTTCAGACACAGTTGGAGGTGACCATTTCTTACCAGATGTGGTGTCATTGTCCTCCTGGGACATGCTACAGGGAAGCAGAGGGAGAGAGAGCTGACGTTGTCTCCTGGAGGACGGACAAAAACACACACAGTTAAAATATTATTCCTGATGTATCATGATGTACGTAATGCTTTCTAATCTGCTGTAATTGTGTCCTAATTTCTCCATCTGTCTCCTCTGATGAGGAAATCATCTTACCAAGTCTCCCTCTGTTGTCCGCTGTCCTCCTTCCAGCGCAGGCAGTATTTAGGTGGTGCAGACTGAACATGTCTGTCTTCATCAGCCTGGCTGGTGCTGGGCTTAAGGAGTTCATAGCTGCCAAAAGAAAAGTCACATGGTTATATTCAGAAGTCATTTGTGTCAGATTTTGTTAATGATAATAATCCAGGACATGTCGATTTTTCAAAACCTACCATTCATGAAAGAACAGGCTGGTCCATGAGTCACTGTCTTCAATGCTCTCTAGATCGCAGGTCGCTATTTCACTGATCTCAGTGAGCTCTGATTCAGTGTCGCTAATGCTCTCTAGGTCGCTAGTGTCTATTTCACTTATGTCAGTGAGCTCTGATTCACTGTCTTCCATGCTCTCTGATTCAAGTGACTCTAGGTCAGTTACCTGACTGGTCCCTGCCTCTGTTTCTTTGAGGGTCTCCAGTTCAGGTTTTTCGCAGGTACCTGGTTCACTGCTGCTGTTCAAACTTTCACAGCTTCCAAAAGAAAAGTCACACTGTTATATTCAGAAGTAATGATCACCAACTGAAACTGAATAAATAACCTCAACCTTAAAGCCTTAAATTTGACCAACAGCAAAAGTGTGAAGAATATATTACACAGTGTGGGTTTATAACATTAGCATATCTGGCTAACAAGCTAATTTGATCATTCAGATAGGCAGTCCAAACATTTAATATGGTCAGAACTTAATCTGAGATAACTTTGATTTGATCCTACAAACATGTTAATTGTTCTTTTTGTCAATATAATGTGATAAATTAACTTTCCATTTGTCTATATTGTCTGATAGTTTGTTTGCAAAGCAGTAATATAAAGATAAAAATACTTACCATGAGGTATACTGTTGGTCGTTCCATGTAATGAAAGGATGAGCGAGGACTTGATCTGGTGTTAGCCTCACATCTGCATCCAGCTGAAGCATTCCCTTCAGCAGGTCGATGCACATCCTCTTCTCTTGGACGTCCACCTCTCTCATGTCCACCAGGTCCAACTAATGTAGGAAACAAAGAGACAATTCAACAGCAGTCAAGTCAAGCTTTGTGATCAATCAAATCATGTGATCTTCAGCAGCTACAGTATCATCTACTTAAACACTTACATTTTCTACTTCATCCAGGCTGTGATAGTGGTATAACTTGCGGCCATAGGAAAGTACATTATTGTCCCAGAACTCCTCACGTGTCTGAAAGAAGGTGAAGTAGGTTTTTAGATACTCAGAAACAATAAACATAAAATCTTAAATAAAGAAAAGATTGATAAAGATGAGATGACTTTGTGTTCTTGTGATAATTTGTTGTTGAATGTGTGAAAACATTTTATATTCATACATTCAAATGTCTAATTTTATTCCATACCTTCAGCCTCCATTGTCCAGCAGGGTCTTGAACAAAATATTCTTTACTGTACATCCCGGCACACAGAAGGTGGTCTGGAGGAACCCCAAACAGATCCACCATGCAGTCCACCTGGAGACAAAACATGGCATTACATCGAGATATGCAGCAGGATGCAGTCATAATAACATCCACTATGAACTAGTGAAGTGCACTTCGAGGTGCAAATGACTTTACAACTGTCAGAGATGCTGCCAGAACCCAAATATTCTGCTTCATGCAATATAGGATTATGTAAAAGTAGATCTTATATGAAGAATGTAAAAAGGAAAGCAGTAAACTCAGACTTACTGTGTCATAGTCAAAAAAGCCTGGGAAGAGGGATTCACCGAGGGCTATGTACCCCATCACCACACCCAGAGACCACATGTCGATGGCCTCTGAAAATGGGAGTCCCAACATCACTTCTGGAGCTCTGAAAATGAAACAAATGTATAATACAGAATGAGGAACTTTTAGCAGATGGCAGAAATATCCTAAAAGTAGTAGAACAATGATTGATGATGAATGATGCTCACCGATAGTGTGCTGGTTGGTGAATATCACCCTGCTCTGCTGTACGGCTGTGAAAAGCGACTCCAAAATCAATCAGCTTCACAGTGAGGGGCTGCACGTTCAGCATAATAGTGTCGAGCTTTAAGTCTGAGTGGATCACGTTGATATCCTTCAGCGCTTTCAATCCACTGGCAGACTGTAAGGACAAAGATCAGAGATTAAATTCACAGAATGCATCAACACTGACAGAGTTGTGTGTTATTGGATGGTACTCTATCCATACCTGTTCAATTATAGCTCGAACTTCATCAAAACACAGAGGGGTGAAGTTCCTCTGGTCCATTAGAAAGTCTCTTAGTGTCATCTCCATCATTTCAAACACCAGAGCAAGCTTCTTGTCTCCGAGTTTGAAAGAGTCGATGAATCGGACGATGTTGTCGTTGTCCAGATTCATCTCCTTGAAATAGTTGAGGACAGTCAACTGTAGATAAATGAGAACATGACAAGTTTAATGCTTGCTCACACACAACATCATCTCTGAACACTGATTAACTTAATAAAGTAACATACTTCATCGTCCAGTTCGCTGCTATTTTGAGGGATCTTCACAGCGACCGTCTCCTTGGTGTCCACTTTGGTGCATTTAAGCACTTCTCCAAAGACTCCCTTTCCCAGAACGGTCACCAGCTCGTAGTTTTTGGGGAGCTGGCTCTCGCTGGAGGGGAGCTTGTTCTTCTTCTTGAAGATTCTCTTAAACATGGCTAAAAACAAAATGTAATGAACATTATCATCTAATAATAAACATCTCAGGGTTAAACTAAACTGATCCAAACTAGCTGCTGCAACTTTAAATTCAAAATCACACTAAATTTTTATTTGACACACAAATGAAGAGACAGCAGTAAAACTGAGTATTAAACTACACTTTGTACTGATTGATTGAAAGGAACGATTGCGTACCTGTATCTCAGATGATTCTCAATCAGTTGAGTTGCTAGGATACGTTGATAGGTAGGCTTTATCTGTGTCCACTCTGGTTGGTACGTCGATAAGTCAGTTTTACCTGTGTCCACTCTGGTTGGTCTACAGTTAAATGTCAGGAGGGCTCAGAAAGTGGAACATGAGATCTTGACTCTCCTTATGATGTCATCGTCTACAGTCGTGTCATAAAGCAAGATTCCAAAATATGCAAATGAGCTACTTTGGAACTAAAGGAGCTAAAAACGAATAAAAACAAAAAAGCTGTGCACAAAAACACAGTCACATCATTTATTGTACATTTCTAACTATGAACTCTTGGTTTTGGTTTTAGACCCGTCACAGACGTTGGAGGATGAAATGCTTCAGTTGATGTGAAATCATGATAAACCTCCAAATTTGACCAAACTGCTGTCTGCTTTTATTAAACTTAATCTGCTTTTATTAAACTTAATCTGCTTTTATTAAACTTAATCTGCTTTTATTAAACTTAATCTGCTTTTATTAAACTTAATCTGCTTTTATTAAACTTAATCTTTTCTTTTACTTTTCTTTTGTCTTTTTAATCTATTTTAACCTAGTTTTTACTCTAACTTTTAATAAACCCTTTCTCTTTTCTCTCTTATCTTACTAATTTATTTACTTATTTTATTTAAATAGTTTTTCATTTTTATCATTCTTATTTTCTCTTGTGTGCATTGGTCTCAGTTTTTGTCTTTTAATTTGTTCTGTCTTATTATCAGCTTGTCAATCAACTAATTGTAAAGTACTTTGAACTACATTAGCCTGTATGAAAGCTGCTATATAAATAAAATGTTATTGATTCCTCAAATTTGTGTGAAACTACTACTATAAGTGAAAGCAGAACAAAGTAAAAAAAAAAAAAAAAAACAGTTTGAAAGACAGAGTGGAGTTGAACACAGACTGTAAATATGTTTAATATTTAGAATAAAAACTGTCTTATATTACAGTGCAGCAGTGTTTTAATAGAGGATTTATATATATATATAATCTGACGTTGCACCAAATAGTTATGCTGTGTTTTATGTAAAGATTGAACTCATGTAAAGTGTCAGATGAACCCAACAAGTAGCTGAATAGTCTGCTTGTTTAACAATAACAGTGAACATCCTGAAGCCTCATATAAACTTTACATCTACTTTTAAATGACTGAGGCATAGACATATATATACGTAGACACCGCATTGACTGTGGAGAGGCGCGTGCCTAAAGCGCCGCCATCTTGGTACAGGGCTAGCAGAGGCAGTAGTGCATGTATATCTATGGAGGTAAGAGCTACTCCACAGTTTCTATGTTGAATTATTCACTGAAATCTCGACCAATTTCCAAACGGTTTGATTTGTTAAAAATGTGTCTATCTATCTATCTATCTATCTGTCTATCTATCTATCTATCTATCTATCTGTCTATCTATCTATCTATCTATCTATCTATCTATCTATCTGTCTATCTATCTATCTGTCTATCTATCTATCTATCTATCTATCTATCTATCTGTCTATCTATCTATCTATCTATCTATCTATCTGTCTATCTATCTATCTATCTATCTATCTATCTATCTATCTATCTATCTATCTGTCTATCTGTCTGAAATTCGTAAGAAACAACCCGTGTGAATATATGTTTCAGCAGAACTGAAATCAGCCCCAACTGTGAACATTTTTAAATCCAAGTTAAAAACACTTCTTCTCTTCTCCTGTGCTTATAATGATTGAGCTCTTTTAAAGCACTTTATATTTTAATCTTTCATTTGCACTCTATGTCCTTTTAATGATTTTAAAGCTAATTTATTATTTTATGCTGCAATCTTATATTTAATGCTCTATTCTAGTATTTTATTTCTCTCTTTCTATTTTTTTGTACTTTGTTTTTATTATTAGTGGGGGGTAAAATGTAAAACTCAATTTAGTTTGAGGGATTTTTATTATGCTTTCAAATCAGTTCAAAGAAAGAAATGAAATAAAAATGATAAATAGGGTAAGTACGACGGAGGAATCACACGGACCATCATGCGGGAGATGGGAGCTTCATTTATGGATGCAGCACTGCCAATCAGCAAAAGCAACCTTTTTAATTCCAGTAGTGTCACTTCAGTCATTATCAGTGTGGATGCCAACAAGAATATGTACAGTCCAGTCAAAATGTGCATTTGGTTAAATTGTGCTCAATCAAACATCATAATCATTTATTTAACAATAATAATAAATGCACACACACACACACACACACACACACACACACACAGACACACACACACACACACACACACACACACACACATACACACACACCTAGTCTGCCCATTTCTAACTTCTAAGCTGGACATTATTCATTATTATCAGGCTGTACTAACAATTTGCCAAAGCTAAGAAAGGATTCACTTATCTCCCAGCTGAAGGTTGTGTACTACATGGCAAAAAACAGCATCAGTTTACTGAGTTAACAGATTTACTGAGATCATTAAAAGCCCCTACAGGTTTCTACAGTTTCTACAGGCACAGTGAAGTGGTGACCCCCATGATGCAGTGAGCTCCTCTCTCCTCCTCCCTCTCTCTCTCTATCCATCCATCTATATCCATTAACATTCATGTTCTATTAATGCATTCAATAACCTAAACTTCTTCCCTGGAGTTGTCTGTGCTTTCTGGTCTCACAGGTAATCTGGGCCTGTAGACGTCCGGATGACAGATTCCAGTCCCGGACCTTCTAGCTTCATTGTTGATTTTCATTGTGCTCTTCTCCTCTATCCTTCCTTTCTCTCCTTCCTCTCTCTCCTCTCCTTCCTTTCTCTCCTCTATCCTTCCTCTCTCTCCTCTCCTTCCTCTCTCTCCTCTATCCTTCCTCTCTCTCCTCTATCCTTTCTTTCTCTCCTCTCCTTCCTCTCTCTCCTCTATCCTTCCTTTCTCTCCTCTCCTTCCTCTCTCTCCTCTATCCTTCCTCTCTCTCCTCTATCCTTCCTTTCTCTCCTTCCTCTCTCTCCTCTCCTTCCTTTCTCTCCTCTATCCTTCCTCTCTCTCCTCTCCTTCCTTTCTCTCCTCTCCTTTCTCTCTCTCCTCTCCTTCCTTTCTCTCCTCTCCTTCCTCTCTCTCCTCTCCTTCCTTTCTCTCCTCTCCTTCCTCTCTCTCCTCTACCCTTCCTTTCTCTCCTCTCCTTCCTCTCTCTCCTCTACCTTCCTTTCTCTCCTCTCCTTCCTCTCTCTCCTCTATCCTTCCTTTCTCTCCTCTCCTTCCTCTCTCTCCTCTATCCTTCCTTTCTCTCCTCTCCTTCCTTTCTCTCCTCTATCCTTCCTCTCTCTCCTCTCCTTCCTCTCTCTCCTCTCCTTCCTCTCTCTCCTCTATCTTTCCTTTCTCTCTCCTCTATCCTTCCTCTCTCTCCTCTCTCCTTCCTTTCTCTCCTCTATCCTTCCTTTCTCTCCTCTCCTTCCTCTCTCTCCTCTCCTTCCTTTCTCTCCTCTCCTTCCTCTCTCTCCTCTATCCTTCCTTTCTCTCCTCTCCTTCCTCTCTCTCCTCTATATTTCCTTTCTCTCCTCTCCTTCCTCTCTCTCCTCTCCTTTCTCTCTCTCCTCTATCTTTCCTTTCTCTCCTCTCCTTCCTTTTTCTCCTCTCCTTCCTTTCTCTCCTCTCCTTCCTCTCTCTCCTCTCTCCTTCCTTTCTCTCCTCTCTTCTCCAACCGGTCGAGGCAGATGTTCTCCCACTCTGAGTCTGGTTCTGAGGGTTCTTCCTGTTAAAAGGGAGTTTTTTCTTGCCACTGTTGCTCATGTGGGAATGTTGGGTCTCTTTAAAGTTAAAACCTGAAGAGTTCGGTTTAGAACCTGCTCTATGTGTAAAGTGCCTTGAGATGACTTTGTTGTGATTTGGCGCTATACAAATAAAGATTGATTGATTGATTGATTGATTGATTGATACACAGTTACAGTGAAGTGTTGAATGATATGGAAAAAACAGTGATTCAAGAACTGCATGACAAAATCAGGAGAAGTGAAAAGATATTTCAAAAGATATTTAAAATGTAATGGTTATGAATGAAAGGTACAAACAGGGATTACTGTAAGTCTCAGTGAGTCAGTCAGTTCTATATGTAAGGAATAAGTAACACACACAGGGATCAGTTGTTGAGCCATTGATTGATTGATTTATTTACAAGTTGATTATATACGATCTATTTGTCATATAAAAATAATTAATCTCAAAGTTATAAAAAATAAATACTATACTATTAAAATAAATAAATAAATAAATAAAATAAATAAATAAATAAAAAAATATATATTAGCGGCTCACTTTGCTTTAAAAAATAAAAATAATTCTAAAATCAGATTCAGTGTCAATTTAGCATCTCCAATCAAGCATGTTTTGGGGGACAGTGGGAGGAAACCAGAATACCTGGAGGAAACCCACGCAGACACGGGGAGAACATGCAAACTCCACACAGAGAGGAGGTCTCTGTGAGGTCTCAGTGCTAACCACCGAGCCTCCGTGCTGCCCGTTGCCCGCCGCTCAGCCCTCCTCCTCATCCACACTGATGCAGCAGCAGAACGTCCTCCTCATCCAGGAACAGAAGCGCTTAAAGCCCTTCTTCTCCTTGTTCTGCTGGAGCTCTTTGTCATCGGAAAATCAAAAGCAAGTTAAATACTTCACTTGTTCTCACCGCAATGAATAAACAATGAAAAAGGTCTCATTTCATTTCACACACAGTTGGAGGTGACCATTTCTTACCAGATGTGGTGTCATTGTCCTCCTGGGACATGCTACAGGGAAGCAGAGGGAGAGAGAGCTGACGTTGTCTCCTGGAGGACGGACAAAAACACACACAGTTAAAATATTATTGCTGATGTATCATGATGTACATAATGCTTTCTAATCTGCTGTAATTGTGTCCTAATTTCTCCATCTGTCTCCTCTGATGAGGAAATCATTTTACCAAGTCTCCCTCTGATGTCCGCTGTCCTCCTTCCAGCGCAGGCAGTATTTAGGTGGTGCAGACTGAACATTTCTGTCTTCATCAGCCTGGCTGGTGCTGGGCTTAAGGAGTTCATAGCTGCCAAAAGAAAAGTCACATGGTTATATTCAGAAGTCATTTGTGTCAGATTTTGTTAATGATAATAATCCAGGACATGTCGATGTTTCAAAACCTACCATTCATGAAAGAACAGGCTGGTCCATGAGTCACTGTCTTCAATGCTCTCTAGATCGCAGGTCGCTATTTCACTGATCTCAGTGAGCTCTGATTCAGTGTCGCTAATGCTCTCTAGGTCGCTAGTGTCTATTTCACTTATGTCAGTGAGCTCTGATTCACTGTCTTCCATGCTGTCTAGTTCAAGGGACTCTAGCTCAGTTACCTGACTGGTCCCTGCCTCAGTTTCTTTGAGGGTCTCCAGTTCAGGTTTTTCGCAGGTACCTGGTTCACTGCTACTGTTCAAACTTTCACAGCTTCCAAAAGAAAAGTCACACTGTTATATTCACAAGTAATGATCACAAACTGAAAGTGAATAAATAACCTCAACCTTAAAGCCTTAAATTTGACCAACAGCAAAAGTGTGAAGAATATATTACACAGTGTGGGTTTATAACATTAGCATATCTGGCTAACAAGCTAATTTGATCATTCAGATAGGCAGTCCAAACATTTAATATGGTCAGAACTTAATAAATTATATATAAATAAATAAATTAGCTTTCCATTTGTCTATATTGTCTGATAGTTTGTTTGCAAAGCAGTAATATAAAGATAAAAATACTCACCATGAGGTATAGTGTTGGTCGCGCCATGTAATAAAGGGATGAGCGAGGACTTGATCTGGTGTTAGCCTCACATCTGCATCCAGCTGAAGCATTCCCTTCAGCAGGTCGATGCACATCCTCTTCTCTTGGACGTCCACCTCTCTCATGTCCACCAGGTCCAACTAATGTAGGAAACAAAGAGACAATTCAACAGCAGTCAAGTCAAGTCTTGTGATCAATCAAATCATGTGATCTTCAGCAGCTACAGTATCATCTACTTAAACACTTACATTTTCTACTTCATCCAGGCTGCGATAGTGGTATAACTTGCGGCCATAGGAAAGTACATTATTGTCCCAGAACTCCTCACGTGTCTGAAAGAAGGTGAAGTAGGTTTTTAGATACTCAGAAACAATAAACATAAAATCTTAAATAAAGAAAAGAATGATAAAGATGAGATGACTTTGTGTTCTTGTGATAATTTGTTGTTGAATGTGTGAAAACATTTTATATTAATATATTCAAATGTCTAATTTTTATTCCATACCTTCAGCCTCCACTGTCCAGCAGGGTCTTGAACAAAATATTCTTTCGAATACATCCCAGCACACAGAAGGTGGTCTGGAGGAACCCCAAACAGATCCACCATGCAGTCCACCTGGAGACCAAACACAGCATTATATCGAGATATGCAGCAGGATGCAGTCATAATAACATCCACTATGAACTAGTGAAGTGCACTTCGAGGTGCAAATGACTTTACAACTGTCAGAGATGCTGCCAGAACCCAAATATTCTGCTTCATGCAATATAGGATTATGTAAAAGTAGATCTTATATGAAGAATGTAAAAAAGAAAGCAGTAAACTCAGACTTACTGTGTCATAATCAAAAAAGCCTGGGAAGAGGGATTCACCGAGGGCTATGTACCCCATCACCACACCCAGAGACCACATGTCGATGGCCTCTGAAAATGGGAGTCCCAACATCACTTCTGGAGCTCTGAAAATGAAACAAATGTATAATACAGAATGAGGAACTTTTAGCAGATGGCAGAAATATCCTAAAAGTAGTAGAACAATGATTGATGATGAATGATGCTCACCGATAGTGTGCTGGTTGGTGAATATCACCCTGCTCTGCTGTACGGCTGTGAAAAGCGACTCCAAAATCAATCAGCTTCACAGTGAGGGGCTGCACGTTCAGCATAATGTTGTCGAGCTTTAAGTCTGAGTGGATCACGTTGATATCCTTCAGCGCTTTCAATCCACTGGCAGACTGTAAGGACAAAGATCAGAGATTAAATTCACAGAATGCATCAACACTGACAGAGTTGTGTGTTATTGGATGGTACTCTATCCATACCTGTTCAATTATAGCTCGAACTTCATCAAAACACAGAGGGGTGAAGTTCCTCTGGTCCATTAGAAAGTCTCTTAGTGTCATCTCCATCATTTCAAACACCAGAGCAAGCTTCTTGTCTCCGAGTTTGAAAGAGTCGATGAATCGGACGATGTTGTCGTTGTCCAGATTCATCTCCTTGAAATAGTTGAGGACAGTCAACTGTAGATAAATGAGAACATGACAAGTTTAATGCTTGCTCACACACAACATCATCTCTGAACACTGATTAACTTAATAAAGTAACATACTTCATCGTCCAGTTCGCTGCTATTTTGAGGGATCTTCACAGCGACCGTCTCCTTGGTGTCCACTTTGGTGCATTTAAGCACTTCTCCAAAGACTCCCTTTCCCAGAACGGTCACCAGCTCGTAGTTTTTGGGGAGCTGGCTCTCGCTGGAGGGGAGCTTGTTCTTCTTCTTGAAGATTCTCTTAAACATGGCTAAAAACAAAATGTAATGAACATTATCATCTAATAATAAACATCTCAGTGTTAAACTAAACTGATCCAAACTAGCTGCTGCAACTTTAAATTCAAAATCACACTAAATTTTTATTTGACACACAAATGAAGAGACAGCAGTAAAACTGAGTATTAAACTACACTTTGTACTGATTGATTGAAAGGAACGATTGCGTACCTGTATCTCAGATGATTCTCAATCAGTTGAGTTTCTAGGATACTACGATAGGTAGGCTTTATCTGTGTCCACTCTGGTTGGTACGTCGATAAGTCAGTTTTACCTGTGTCCACTCTGGTTGGTCTACAGTTAAATGTCAGGAGGGCTCAGAAAGTGGAACATGAGATCCTGACTCTCCTTATGATGTCATCGTCTACAGTCGTGTCATAAAGCAAGATTCCAAAATATGCAAATGAGCTACTTTGGAACTAAAGGAGCTAAAAACAAATAAAAACAAAAAAGCTGTGCACAAAAACACAGTCACATCATTTATTGTACATTTCTATCTATGAACTCTTGGTTTTGGTTTTAGACCCGTCACAGACGTTGGAGGATGAAATGCTTCAGTTGATGTGAAATCATGATAAACCTCCAAATTTGACCAAACTGCTGTCTGCTTTTATTAAACTTAATCTGCTTTTATTAACCTTAATCTTTTATTTTACTTTTCTTTTGTCTTTTTAATCTACTTTAACCTAGTTTTTACTCTAACTTTTAATAAACCCTTCCCTCTCTTATCTTACTAATTTATTTACTTATTTTATTTAAATAGTTTTTCATTTTTATCATTCTTATTTTCTCTTGTGTGCATTGCTCTCAGTTTTTGTCTTTTAATTTGTTCTGTCTTATTATCAGCTTGTCAATCAACTAATTGTAAAGTACTTTGAACTACATTAGCCTGTATGAAAGCTGCTATATAAATAAAATGTTATTGATTCCTCAAATTTGTGTGAAACTACTACTATAAGTGAAAGCAGAACAAATTTTAAAAAAAAACATTTTGAAAGACAGAGTGGAGTTGAACACAGACTGTAAATATGTTTAATATTTAGAATAAAAACTGTCTTATATTACAGTGCAGCAGTGTTTTTATAGAGGATTTATATATATATATAATCTGACGTTGCACCAAATAGTTATGCTGTGTTTTGTGTAAAGATTGAACTCATGTAAAGTGTCAGATCTGATGAAACCAACAAGTAACTGAATAGTCTGCTTGTTTAACGATAACAGTGAACATCCTGAAGCCTCATATATAAACTTTACATCTACTTTTAAATGACTGAGGCATAGACATATATATACGTAAACACCGCATTGACTGTGGAGAGGCGCGTGCCTAAAGCGCCGCCATCTTGGTACAGGGCTAGCAGAGGCAGTAGTGCATGTATATCTATGGAGGTAAGAGCTACTCCACAGTTTCTAAGTTGAATTATTCACTGAAATCTCGACCAATTTCCAAACGGTTTGATTTGTTAAAAACGTGTCTATCTATCTATCTATCTATCTATCTATCTGTCTATCTGTCTGACTGTCTGAAATTCGTAAGAAACAACCCGTGTGAATATATGTTTCAGCAGAACTGAAATCAGCCTAAACTGTGAACATTTTTAAATCCAGGTTAAAAACACTTCTTCTCTTCTCCTGTGCTTATGATTGAGCTCTTTTAAAGCACTTTATATTTTAATCTTTCATTTGCACTCTATGTCCTTTTAATGACTTTAATGCTAATTTATTATTTTATGCTGCAATCTTATATTTAAAGCTCTATTCTAGTATTTTATTTCTCTCTTTCTATTTTTCTGTACTTTGTTTTTATTATTAGTGGGGGGTAAAATGTAAAACTCAATTTAGTTTGGGGGATTTTTATTATGCTTTCAAATCAGTTCAAAGAAAGAAATGAAATAAAAATGATAAATAGGGTAAGTACGACGGAGGAATCACACGGACCATCATGCGGGAGATGGGAGCTTCATTTATGGATGCAGCACTGCCAATCAGCAAAAGCAACCTTTTTAATTCCAGTAGTGTCACTTCAGTCATTATCAGTGTGGATGCCAACAAGAATATGTACAGTCCAGTCAAAATGTGCATTTGGTTAAATTGTGCTCAATCAAACATCATAATCATTTATTTAAAAATAATAATAAATGCACACACACACACACACACACACACACACACACACACACACACACACCTAGTCGGCCCATTTCTAACTTCTAAGCTGGACATTATTCATTATTATCAGGCTGTACTAACAATTTGCCAAAGCTAAGAAAGGACTCACTTATCTCCCAGCTGAAGGTTGTGTACTACATGGCAACAAAACAGCATCAGTTTACTGAGTTAACAGATTTATTGAGATCATTAAAAGCCCCTACAGGTTTCTACAGTTTCTACAGGCACAGTGAAGTGGTGACCCCCATGATGCACTGAGCTCCTCTCTCCTCCTCCCTCTCTCTCTCTATCCATCCATCTATATCCATTAACATTCATGTTCTATTAATGCATTCAATAACCTAAACTTCTTCCCCGGAGTTGTCTGTGCTTTCTGGTCTCACAGGTAATCTGGGCCTGGAGACGTCCGGATGACAGATTCCAGTCCCGGACCTTCTAGCTTCATTGTTGATTTTCATTGTGCTTCTCTCCTCTATCCTTCCTTTCTTTCCTCTATCCTTCCTCTCTCTCCTATCCTTCCTCTCTCTCCTCTCCTTCCTTTCTCTCCTCTATCCTTCCTCTCTCTCCTCTCTACTCCAACCGGTTGAGGCAGATGTTCTCCCACTCTGAGTCTGGTTCTGAGGTTACTTCCTGTTAAAAGGGAGTTTTTTCTTGCCACTGTTGCTCATGTGGGAATGTTGGGTCTCTTTAAAGTCAAAACCTGAAGAGTTCGGTTTAGAACCTGCTCTATGTGTAAAGTGCCTTGAGATAACTCTGTTGTGATTTGGCGCTATACAAATAAAGATTGATTGATTGATTGATTGATTGATTGATTGATACACAGGCACAGTGAAGTGTTGAATGATATGGAAAAAACAGTGATTCAAGAACTGCATGACAAAATCAGGAGAAGTGAAAAGATATTTCAAAAGATATTTAAAATGTAATGGTTATGAATGAAAGGTACAAACTGGGATTACTGTAAGTCTCAGTGAGTCAGTCAGTTCTATATGTAAGGAATAAGTAACACACACAGGGATCAGTTGTTGAGCCATTGATTGATTGATTTATTAAGTTGATTATATACGATCTATTTGTCATATAAAAATAATTAATCTCAAAGTTATAAAAAATAAATACTATACTATTAAAAATAAATAAATAAATTAAATAAATAAATAAAAAATATATTAGTGGCTCACTTTGCTTTAAAAAATAAAAATAAAAAAAATTCTAAAATCAGATTCAGTGTCAATTTAGCATCTCCAATCAAGCATGTTTTGGGGGACAGTGGGAGGAAACCAGACTACCTGGAGGAAACCCACGCAGACACGGGGAGAACATGCAAACTCCACACAGAGAGGAGGTCTCTGTGAGGTCTCAGTGCTAACCACCGAGCCTCCGTGCTGCCCGCTGGCGCCGCTCAGCCCTCCTCCTCATCCACACTGATGCAGCAGCAGAACGTCCTCCTCATCCAGGAACAGAAGCGCTTAAAGCCCTTCTTCTCCTTGTTCTGCTGGAGCTCTTTGTCATCGGAAAATCAAAAGCAAGTTAAATACTTCACTTGTTCTCACTGCAATGAATAAATAATGAAAAAGGTCTCATTTCATTTCAGACACAGTTGGAGGTGACTATTTCTTACCAGATGTGGTGTCATTGTCCTCCTGGGACATGCTACAGGGAAGCAGAGGGAGAGAGAGCTGACGTTGTCTCCTGGAGGACGGACAAAAACACACACAGTTAAAATATTATTCCTGATGTATCATGATGTACGTAATGCTTTCTAATCTGATGTAATTGTGTCCTAATTTCTCCATCTGTCTCCTCTGATGAGGAAATCATCTTACCAAGTCTCCCTCTGTTGTCCGCTGTCCTCCTTCCAGCGCAGGCAGTATTTAGGTGGTGCAGACTGAACATGTCTGTCTTCATCAGCCTGGCTGGTGCTGGGCTTAAGGAGTTCATAGCTGCCAAAAGAAAAGTCACATGGTTATATTCAGAAGTCATTTGTGTCAGATTTTGTTAATGATAATAATCCAGGACATGTCGATTTTTCAAAACCTACCATTCATGAAAGAACAGGCTGGTCCATGAGTCACTGTCTTCAATGCTCTCTAGATCGCAGGTCGCTATTTCACTGATCTCAGTGAGCTCTGATTCAGTGTCGCTAATGCTCTCTAGGTCGCTAGTGTCTATTTCACTTATGTCAGTGAGCTCTGATTCACTGTCTTCCATGCTGTCTAGTTCAAGGGACTCTAGCTCAGTTACCTGACTGGTCCCTGCCTCAGTTTCTTTGAGGGTCTCCAGTTCAGGTTTTTCGCAGGTACCTGGTTCACTGCTACTGTTCAAACTTTCACAGCTTCCAAAAGAAAAGTCACACTGTTATATTCACAAGTAATGATCACAAACTGAAAGTGAATAAATAACCTCAACCTTAAAGCCTTAAATTTGACCAACAGCAAAAGTGTGAAGAATATATTACACAGTGTGGGTTTATAACATTAGCATATCTGGCTAACAAGCTAATTTGATCATTCAGATAGGCAGTCCAAACATTTAATATGGTCAGAACTTAATAAATTATATATAAATAAATAAATTAGCTTTCCATTTGTCTATATTGTCTGATAGTTTGTTTGCAAAGCAGTAATATAAAGATAAAAATACTCACCATGAGGTATAGTGTTGGTCGCGCCATGTAATAAAGGGATGAGCGAGGACTTGATCTGGTGTTAGCCTCACATCTGCATCCAGCTGAAGCATTCCCTTCAGCAGGTCGATGCACATCCTCTTCTCTTGGACGTCCACCTCTCTCATGTCCACCAGGTCCAACTAATGTAGGAAACAAAGAGACAATTCAACAGCAGTCAAGTCAAGTCTTGTGATCAATCAAATCATGTGATCTTCAGCAGCTACAGTATCATCTACTTAAACACTTACATTTTCTACTTCATCCAGGCTGTGATAGTGGTATAACTTGCGGCCATAGGAAAGTACATTATTGTCCCAGAACTCCTCACGTGTCTGAAAGAAGGTGAAGTAGGTTTTTAGATACTCAGAAACAATAAACATAAAATCTTAAATAAAGAAAAGAATGATAAAGATGAGATGACTTTGTGTTCTTGTGATAATTTGTTGTTGAATGTGTGAAAACATTTTATATTAATATATTCAAATGTCTAATTTTTATTCCATACCTTCAGCCTCCACTGTCCAGCAGGGTCTTGAACAAAATATTCTTTCGAATACATCCCGGCACACAGAAGGTGGTCTGGAGGAACCCCAAACAGATCCACCATGCAGTCCACCTGGAGACCAAACACAGCATTACATCTAGATATGCAGCAGGATGCAGTCATAATAACATCCACTATGAACTAGTGAAGTGCACTTCGAGGTGCAAATGACTTTACAACTGTCAGAGATGCTGCCAGAACCCAAATATTCTGCTTCATGCAATATAGGATTATGTAAAAGTAGATCTTATATGAAGAATGTAAAAAAGAAAGCAGTAAACTCAGACTTACTGTGTCATAATCAAAAAAGCCTGGGAAGAGGGATTCACCGAGGGCTATGTACCCCATCACCACACCCAGAGACCACATGTCGATGGCCTCTGAAAATGGGAGTCCCAACATCACTTCTGGAGCTCTGAAAATGAAACAAATGTATAATACAGAATGAGGAACTTTTAGCAGATGGCAGAAATATCCTAAAAGTAGTAGAACAATGATTGATGATGAATGATGCTCACCGATAGTGTGCTGGTTGGTGAATATCACCCTGCTCTGCTGTACGGCTGTGAAAAGCGACTCCAAAATCAATCAGCTTCACAGTGAGGGGCTGCACGTTCAGCATAATGTTGTCGAGCTTTAAGTCTGAGTGGATCACGTTGATATCCTTCAGCGCTTTCAATCCACTGGCAGACTGTAAGGACAAAGATCAGAGATTAAATTCACAGAATGCATCAACACTGACAGAGTTGTGTGTTATTGGATGGTACTCTATCCATACCTGTTCAATTATAGCTCGAACTTCATCAAAACACAGAGGGGTGAAGTTCCTCTGGTCCATTAGAAAGTCTCTTAGTGTCATCTCCATCATTTCAAACACCAGAGCAAGCTTCTTGTCTCCGAGTTTGAAAGAGTCGATGAATCGGACGATGTTGTCGTTGTCCAGATTCATCTCCTTGAAATAGTTGAGGACAGTCAACTGTAGATAAATGAGAACATGACAAGTTTAATGCTTGCTCACACACAACAACATCATCTCTGAACACTGATTAACTTAATAAAGTAACATACTTCATCGTCCAGTTCGCTGCTATTTTGAGGGATCTTCACAGCGACCGTCTCCTTGGTGTCCACTTTGGTGCATTTAAGCACTTCTCCAAAGACTCCCTTTCCCAGAACGGTCACCAGCTCGTAGTTTTTGGGGAGCTGGCTCTCGCTGGAGGGGAGCTTGTTCTTCTTCTTGAAGATTCTCTTAAACATGGCTAAAAACAAAATGTAATGAACATTATCATCTAATAATAAACATCTCAGTGTTAAACTAAACTGATCCAAACTAGCTGCTGCAACTTTAAATTCAAAATCACACTAAATTTTTATTTGACACACAAATGAAGAGACAGCAGTAAAACTGAGTATTAAACTACACTTTGTACTGATTGATTGAAAGGAACGATTGCGTACCTGTATCTCAGATGATTCTCAATCAGTTGAGTTTCTAGGATACTACGATAGGTAGGCTTTATCTGTGTCCACTCTGGTTGGTACGTCGATAAGTCAGTTTTACCTGTGTCCACTCTGGTTGGTCTACAGTTAAATGTCAGGAGGGCTCAGAAAGTGGAACATGAGATCCTGACTCTCCTTATGATGTCATCGTCTACAGTCGTGTCATAAAGCAAGATTCCAAAATATGCAAATGAGCTACTTTGGAACTAAAGGAGCTAAAAACAAATAAAAACAAAAAAGCTGTGCACAAAAACACAGTCACATCATTTATTGTACATTTCTATCTATGAACTCTTGGTTTTGGTTTTAGACCCGTCACAGACGTTGGAGGATGAAATGCTTCAGTTGATGTGAAATCATGATAAACCTCCAAATTTGACCAAACTGCTGTCTGCTTTTATTAAACTTAATCTGCTTTTATTAACCTTAATCTTTTATTTTACTTTTCTTTTGTCTTTTTAATCTACTTTAACCTAGTTTTTACTCTAACTTTTAATAAACCCTTCCCTCTCTTATCTTACTAATTTATTTACTTATTTTATTTAAATAGTTTTTCATTTTTATCATTCTTATTTTCTCTTGTGTGCATTGCTCTCAGTTTTTGTCTTTTAATTTGTTCTGTCTTATTATCAGCTTGTCAATCAACTAATTGTAAAGTACTTTGAACCACATTAGCCTGTATGAAAGCTGCTATATAAATAAAATGTTATTGATTCCTCAAATTTGTGTGAAACTACTACTATAAGTGAAAGCAGAACAAATTTTAAAAAAAAACATTTTGAAAGACAGAGTGGAGTTGAACACAGACTGTAAATATGTTTAATATTTAGAATAAAAACTGTCTTATATTACAGTGCAGCAGTGTTTTTATAGAGGATTTATATATATATATATAATCTGACGTTGCACCAAATAGTTATGCTGTGTTTTGTGTAAAGATTGAACTCATGTAAAGTGTCAGATCTGATGAAACCAACAAGTAACTGAATAGTCTGCTTGTTTAACGATAACAGTGAACATCCTGAAGCCTCATATATAAACTTTACATCTACTTTTAAATGACTGAGGCATAGACATATATATACGTAAACACCGCATTGACTGTGGAGAGGCGCGTGCCTAAAGCGCCGCCATCTTGGTACAGGGCTAGCAGAGGCAGTAGTGCATGTATATCTATGGAGGTAAGAGCTACTCCACAGTTTCTAAGTTGAATTATTCACTGAAATCTCGACCAATTTCCAAACGGTTTGATTTGTTAAAAACGTGTCTATCTATCTATCTATCTATCTATCTATCTGTCTATCTGTCTGACTGTCTGAAATTCGTAAGAAACAACCCGTGTGAATATATGTTTCAGCAGAACTGAAATCAGCCTAAACTGTGAACATTTTTAAATCCAGGTTAAAAACACTTCTTCTCTTCTCCTGTGCTTATGATTGAGCTCTTTTAAAGCACTTTATATTTTAATCTTTCATTTGCACTCTATGTCCTTTTAATGACTTTAATGCTAATTTATTATTTTATGCTGCAATCTTATATTTAAAGCTCTATTCTAGTATTTTATTTCTCTCTTTCTATTTTTCTGTACTTTGTTTTTATTATTAGTGGGGGGTAAAATGTAAAACTCAATTTAGTTTGGGGGATTTTTATTATGCTTTCAAATCAGTTCAAAGAAAGAAATGAAATAAAAATGATAAATAGGGTAAGTACGACGGAGGAATCACACGGACCATCATGCGGGAGATGGGAGCTTCATTTATGGATGCAGCACTGCCAATCAGCAAAAGCAACCTTTTTAATTCCAGTAGTGTCACTTCAGTCATTATCAGTGTGGATGCCAACAAGAATATGTACAGTCCAGTCAAAATGTGCATTTGGTTAATTGTGCTCAATCAAACATCATAATCATTTATTTAAAAATAATAATACATGCACACACACACACACACAGACACACACACACACCTAGTCTGCCCATTTCTAACTTCTAAGCTGGACATTATTCATTATTATCAGGCTGTACTAACAATTTGCCAAAGCTAAGAAAGGACTCACTTATCTCCCAGCTGAAGGTTGTGTACTACATGGCAAAAAACAGCATAAAGTTTACTGAGTTAACAGATTTATTGAGATCATTAAAAGCCCCTGATTTTGAAAACGAGGCGAGTTTACACTCTCTCTCTATCCATCCATCTATAACCATTAACATTCATGTTCTATTAATGCATTATCCTCTTAACGCACGCTGTTCCGTTTACGGGACGGGACGGATGTTAGGAGGTAGCCACGCGTTCTTCTGAATGTTTTAAACACAAACCCTTAAACATATGTACTCATGCCGTACATTGTTGGAAAGCTTAAATTATCCTGATTCATTGAAGACCACTCAGGACTTATATGGTTGCTCACAGCCGTAATAGTATTACCGATTAGCTCGGCTAGCCCCTCAGCTAAGTGAGAAAAGCTATAATGCCTACATACCTTCGAAGTCTTCCCTTTATCCACAACGATCATCTTATGACTCAGGACTTTCTGTACAGCTCGCCGAGTATCCATTCTTGTGAAATATGAAATCCGTTTCCATAAAACCGAAATACTTTCCTCAATATGTCCATGTTTTTAGTCCAACACGTAACGTAATGTGGCGAGCTCACGTGGAAGAAGGTGAACTGAGAGAGATTTCTGCTTTAAACAACTCCTGCGTCCCTTACACCGCTCAACCACAGGAGGTGCTATTTATTTCACATCAGAATTATCAACAACTGTACATGAATACTGGCCAGAGGTAATTAAACACACCAGGAGACTCAGTCGCGGTGGCTACACTGTTAATTACAGCTAACATCAAACTTAGCACTATGTATGGCCATATAACCTGGAAACTCACATAACACAATTAAACATGCACACAACATTACTAAAACATGGCTTTCCTTTCAACATTAACAGTCCCATGAGCCTTTGAGCTCAAACCAGAGAACCAGCTCAAATTGTCCCAGTCAGAGTGACCACTCCCCCCTCTGGTCGCTACAGTAATAACACAAATAACAAACCATATACGGTCCGTTTACGTCATTTCCTGACCTGCACGTCCTGCTCAGAGTACACGTGACTAGATGTTTACGACCGTGAGCCATAGACATATATATGTCTATGCCGTGAGCCTCTTCTGCTTCTGACGACACCACACACAAGCCAATCGGTGTTTAGGATTAGGCAGTACACGTATCCAAAGCATACAGTCT